>NC_074679.1:40665224-40953254 GCF_029448725.1 Salvelinus fontinalis | reverse complement strand
GCATTGTCAGGGGTGAGAAGGCTGAGTAGAGTCGAGGTGAATGAGTCCCCACGACTCCTCTGACTCAACCCTTAGCCAGTGAAGAAGTCACTAGGAGGAAGAAGGGAAGCAGAGAGCGTTAATGACATCCACACAATGTCACTCACCTCAGGACATGACCACTGCTGCTGCGAACCCTCTCTCCGTTCTGAGGACTAACACAAATAAGAACAAATATCAGACTCATCATAGCTCATCAGCGAGATCATGGGAAATGGCCTCCAGTTAAAGACATGAGCTAATTCTGAAGTTTGTTGAGTGAACAAGACACATACATACAGTAAGTAAGGATGCACGATATATCGGTGAAGATATCGGAATTGGCCAGAATGAGCTAAAAATGCCAACATCCACATCGGCCCGATGTCTAGTTTAACGCCGATGTGCAAAACCGATGTCAAAGCTGACGTGCATACCTATATGACGTAATGATGTCATGTAAAATGTAGCGCTACATGTGCAACAACGCATTCCTAACCTAGTCCACAATGTCTGCTGTGTGGATTGAGCAGTCAACGAGACCAGCAGTCATTTGAAAGAGTAAGAACGTTTCAGCGAGACAACTCAAAGGCGAAATCCATTAACGCCAAGCTAATGGAAGTCATTGCCCTTGACAATCAACCGTTCTCTGTCGTGGGTGATGTTGGCTTTCGCCGACTGGTCGAGCACTACCAAGTGCACTATTTTTCAGATGTTGCCCTACCGGAGTTATACAGTAATAGTGTCACTGATATGAGCTTCAAGACTGACATTTGGACCAGCGATATCAGCCCCATGAGTCTGACAGCACAGTGGGTACAGTCGTCGTACTGAGAAAAGTTGTATTTCATGCTCATGAATGTGCTGGTTGTCATACCGCTGCTGCCATTTTCAATGGCATTTGAGAATATGTTTGAAACATGGACACACTCCTAGCTCCAGTCGAACAACTGACTCGAGAAATAAGCTCATCAACTGTGTCTGCAGCAGACGTGATACCCTCTGTCATGGCATTGAAACGCCTGCTCAACAAAACTGCCGACACAGGCTGTGAACAAGCGATTCAGTGGCATTCTCTCTTTACTGTGTCGCCACCATGCTCGATGCTATGTACAAGGACCGCTACTTCGATGCAGACAAGAAACAGGGTTTACGTGAAATGTTACATACACAGCTGGACAATATGGAAACGGACACGCTGACCGAGGAAGAGAGGCCATGGACAGACAGAGCTGAAACTTCACTGCTTGACATGTATGATGAAATCCTGGTTCAGAATGAAACGACTAAACAAATTAACAACGAAACAGCAAGTAAGTGAAATAAATAGGTTTTGATTATGTTTTACTGTTAATTGGGACATTCGTAAATGCCAACAAAATAACTTTTTGGTGTGTGTGTGTGTGTGTGTGTGTGTGTGTGTGTGTGTGTGTGTGTGTGTGTGTGTGTGTGTGTGTGTGTGTGTGTGTGTGTGTGTGTGTGTGTGTGTGTGTGTGTGTGTGTGTAACCTTTATTTAACTAGGCAAGTGAGTTAAGAACACATTTTTATTTAAAATGACGACCTACCCCGGACGACGCTGGGCCAATTGTGCGTCGCCCTATGGGACTCCCAATTACGGCCGGATGTGATACAGCCTGGATTTGAACCAGAGACTGTAGTGACGCCTCTTGCACTGAGATGCAGTGCCTTAGACCGCTGCGTCTGTGTGTGTGTTAACTATTTAACTGTACTAGAATGCTTAAAAGGCCGCTAAAATTTTAAATAGCTGTTTTTGGTATCAGTTTTTGGCAAGGAAAATATTGGATATCGGCATCAGCCAAAAATGTAATATCGGTGCATCACTAACATTAAGTGTAAGAATGTATTCTGTTTCTAAATAATTCTTACATGGAACGTAAAGGGATTGAATACTGTCAACCAAACACAAGAAAATGAATTAAATAGTGCAAACTCGATTCTAGAATCCTAATATAATCACCCCGGCTCTGAAAGTGCCATTTCACCACTGTGTGACAAAGATGCAAATGAGTCATTCTTTAACAATCTCCTCTCTCTCTTCTACTTGTTAAAAGGGCTTTCAAGACAAGACAAGTGTCTCAACTTATCTTTTCATGTCAGTATTCTTAAAAAGGCCTTGATGTTGACTGTAGTCCTATGGTTGATTGTATTGGAGTCGTAGTGAACCCTACAGTGCTACCGTAGCTACCCACAGCCCCTCTATCCCTCTCTGTCAGAACTCAAGTGTTTTTTCTATTAACAACCATCAATTATTCATATTGCAACATTAATAATGCATCGGTAATGATAATACATGCGTCACCTAAATGGTCATTAAATTATGTAGTTTATCTTTACATTTTGAGTGCCAACTGGCATTTGAACTAGTTATTAATTTACAAAATGATTTTGCATTAATCAGTCATGATTTCTTTATTACCACAGATTTTTTTAAATGTGGATTTCTGCCTTTTAAAGTGGAACCTTAGAGTATAGTCGTGTATGGGTCCATTTTTTGGAAAAGCATCCACCCCACGCCGGCCACATCAATTCCGAGTCCCACCCGATACCCGACATCAGCACCGATTTTCATCCTGCAACCCGACCCACCTGCATAGAGTTGTTCCGAGAGCCGATTGATTTCCTTGTTTTTATGACTCCAGAGTATTATTCAAATATTCCCCTCCCTACATGAATTTGTCTGCATGTCTATTCAACATTTGGATCAAATGACATCATAAATTAAGAACAATATATTTGTATTTTCCCAATGAGATGTGGCACATTGACAACTCAAATCCCTCTGAAAAAAAGGGTCTTCTTACCTAATGAGAGTCGATAGTCAACATAACAAAACAAGACCTTTACATTCAATATTGTTTATATAATCAAATAGTTTAATTGAAACTTAAATAAACAATTCCCAGAATTGAATATAAAAATACATTATTTTAGTAGGCTATAGCCTACTCAAACTTTTACCAGCCACACCTGTTTCAAGTTTATATGGCCTGTGGTCTAATTGAACGAAAGCCTGAATTAAAGTAAAAATGTAACTTACAATAAACTGAATTAGCCTATTCTAAAAAAAATACCTGCTTGCACTTTTGGTAGGCTGTGTATCCATCTACCGGGGTGTTGTTCTTGTCCACAATGGCTCCAAAATCTCAGCACATGTTTCCACAATGCATTTCATCATCTTTTTATTTCTCTGGTAATATTATCTATTTTTGTGTGAGTCAGGCTAGCCAGGGAGAGAAGGCTAATCCTGGCGACGTTTTCTCACGTGGGGCTATAAAACATACGTTTCAGCACCACAAATAATGGACAGTTCCCTGATTAACCTATATGTATCTATATCTGCTCACAGAATGGAATTCGCAACCCAATGCAACAAACGTTTCCGACCCGCATATAATTGTTCTGAACCGCAAGCCGACCCGTGGGTTGAAAGAAGGTTTTCATTCCACCCATGAGCGGATTTTTTTTGTGGGTCAACAGCGTGGAACCATCATTATCTGACCAGGACTTTACCTAACAGTGGGCATGTTGCCACTATTTGGTAGCAAGTTCTTTATCTCTGATGTGTGCATTGATTTAGCTCAGTTAGAGGACTGTCAAAACAATAAAACAGGTATTAATTGGTTATTACAGTGTATCATTTGGCATATCTCTAAGAGTAAGTACCAGAGGAATGCTGAAATAGTCTACCTGTTCAAGAAAGCAAGTTTTCATCTTATCCTCAAAGCCCAGTCTCTGAGTTTGATTGAAAAGGGGTGAGAGAGTTTTGCTGCGGGGTTGTAGTGGACAATCTGATGTCTTTGGGACAGAGAGCTTCCCCATTATCGGCTTGTAATTGTTGGTGGAATTGGTGGAGAAAAGATGTAGAGGGCTTTATTTTTCATTGACGTTGGCATTGAATCAGTCCCTGAATACACAGAACCCAGTCTTTACTGTCACACACACACACACACACACACACACACACACACACACACACACACACACACACACACACACACACACACACACACACACACACACACACACACACACACACACACATACACACACACACACACACACACACACACATACACACACACACACGCTCACACACACACACACACACACACACACACACACACACACACACACACACACACACACACACACACACACACACACACACACACACACACACACACACACACACACACACACACACACACACTCTCACACAAACACACCTGCCCATTCGTGACCCGACGTCTTTTTAGAAAAGCCAGGCTGAAAAAGGTCAGCTGCTCTGAGACCGTTTCATTAGCTACTGAACCAATTTCGCCTGATAAATTTGAATAAATGGAAACCCATTATATGGGCCACCCTGGGTGTCTTCCTCTAACACTGTTGTATTCTCATTCATATGCAAATGTGCCATTGGGAAAATAATTTTGCAATGCCTAAACACAGAATGCAGCGGCGGAGACAATATTTCTCTCTTTCTAATGTTCTATTTATTTATTTTCTTTCTCTCTTTCGCTCTCTCTCTCGCTCTCTCTCTCTCTCTCTCTCTGTCTCTGTCTCTCTCGCTCGCTCTCTCTCTCTCTAACTGTCTCTCTCTGTCTCTCTTGCTCGCTCTCTCTCGCTCGCTCTCTCTCTCTCTCTCTCTCGCTCTCTCTCGCTCTCTCTCTCTCTCTCTCTCTCTGTCTCTCTCTCGCTCGCTCGCTCTCTCGTTCTCTCTCTCTCGCTCTCTCTCTCTCTCTCGCTCTCTCGCGCTCTTCCACCCAAATAGTATTTTTCCTCTATTATGTGTATTTGCACACTTGCTGCAGATAAAATAAAAAAACGACTAATGTAAAAATTGCAAATGGCTCTTAAGTTCAATTTGTAGGGAACTTTATCAGTGGGTAGCAGGTTGAGGGTATCATGGCAGTGTTTTAGTAGGCCAGTGGTGTGCTTGGGGTGGGTATATAAATACAACAATACTGTGGGTTGAACAGTTCACGGATGACTGAGAAATAAATACCTCAGCTTTCCTTTCACTGAGGAGACCGTCCCAACCTGGCAGACAGGGACGTTTGTAGTGCTTTTATCTTTCTGTCTCCTGGATTTGTATTATCGAGCTCTAAGGAGGTATAGCTGGAGAGAGAGAGAGAGAAGGAAGGGACGGACACAGAGGGAGAGAGTGTGTGGACCTGCTGATTTGGAACATATTTCAATCACTTCTTCTTGATCTTATTTAAAAAAAAAAAAAAAAAAATCTCCCTCTCTGTCTCGTTGTCGAAGGTGAGGGCACCTCTCCACTCCTGACAAGTTGTCAGCCATTACATTTAATCTGCTCTATAATAAAGAAGTCTTTCTCCTCCTCCCTGCCTCCAGATAAAGATTGTCTCAATTGTGCCGCAGAGTCTGTGGACTCACTTTTGAAAGACATTCTCGCGTTCGACTTCGACCATGACCCATTTTTTCTCCTCTCTTTCTTCTCCACTGTCTTTCGGTAAAAAACATTGCTGCTGATGTTGACACATTTTTACATTTTACATTTTACATTTATCCAGAGCGACTTACAGAGCAGGTGCTTACATTTTTCGTACTTAAAAAAAAAAATCAGACTGGTCCCGCACGGGAATCAAACCCACAACCCTGGCCATGTAAGCATCATGCTCTACCCACTACGTCACAGGGGACTCAATCTTATTTGATTCTCAACCAGGTTTTGTGTCTTTCTTCCAACGATGCACATTAGGGGTGTGAACATTTAAAAGTTTAACAAAATTGGGACGTTAACATTATGAGAAAATCCCTAACTGAAAAACAATGTTTGTTTTTTTCTTCCACAAAATTAAAATCGCAGTGAAGTTGTCACAAAAGTACCACTAACAGGTCCCGATCATAATCATTAAGGGAAACATTTGAATGTAGTACCTAACGCAACAATTCTGTAATGTTAGAAGGAGATATGTGTCCATGGCAAATCATCGTCCTTAAGTCGGAAAAATAGTAGAAAAAGGCTAGCGACAGCAGGGAACAGCCTGCTCTGCCCCGAATCAGTACAGAATCAAGTCTGCTGCGGTGTTTTTAGCTGACCCGACATTACAACGTAGCGATTGTTGCTGGAAACATGCTGAAGGATGGACTGACTGCTGGGAACATGTCTACAACTTCATCAGCAAGCTGTCAAACTATCGTAGATAAGTGACAAGCTACATGCTGTTTATCAGTGCAGTGCCCAATATCCTTAGCTAGCTAGCTAACATTCAATCCCACTGTTTGTCAGTGAAGCTAGCTAGCAGCAGGCAGCCTACAACAAGCTAAATTAGCTGATGAAATCACTGGCGACCTGTATACTTTCTCACTGTCTATCAGAGTGTGTGTCTGTGTCTGGCCCCGTGCACATGTTTAATAGCAAGTGAAGCATGCACAAGACAGGTCGCGGGAGACAATGTTCGCGAATGGATTTAAAATGTTTGAATATTGATAATTGGCAGTTGGGAGGTTGAGTGCACATCGTTTCAATGCACATTGTGGCCAAAACACTTGTAGTCTGGAGTGACCACTATCGAACACAACAGCAAGTGGCCACTCAATAAAGGGCTTAGGGGCCAAGTGTCCGGTTTGAGATTCAGCCTATTCAGACTGCGGTAGATAGAACTTCATTGCCCCCTAGCAGTCATACGCAATAGGACCATATTCTGTGATTATTGTGATTTCACATGGAATTTTATGAAGTTGTTATTGTTTTAACGGAAAACCGATAAAAATCTGTTTAAATGTTCAGAAAATGTTTCCATTTGTCACATCACTAATGCACATACTTATAAACATCTCTCTTTCTCTCCTCCTTTTTCTCTTTCTAGTTTTCTCACTCTTTCTCTCTTCAGTCCTTTTTGACTGTGCCAAAGCTTGAGTTAAAGTAGAGAGTAAAAGGGTTATGGTTGACTGGGTCAATCGATTTTAGCAGGAGTTTTTTGGACAGCCCTATCTTGGGGCCTTTTGTTTGGGAACAAGACCACAGTGGCCAATCAAGGAATATCTCAGTGCAGAGAATGGTATTGTGGGTAGCGAGAGGGCCCCAAGGAACACACCAACAAACAGCAGACATTGAATCCTAATAAAACACAGAAGCAAATATATTAGATTATATGAGGGATAAATGAGATGAGAAAGACCATTTTGATTTTGTAGTTTTGGGGGTACATATGTTAAAATGTCAAACAATTTATTGTTTCAATACTTTCAACCAAAGGTTGTATGAGCCGCATGCGGATAGCTTCTGTGATCTTCCATTATTTTCCAGCCCCAGAGAAGTGATCCCTCTACCCCTGATTAGTCCATTTAGAGTGACCTCCCCAGCCCAAGGAAGATCCATCCCCTTCCCGTCTTTAATGGGCCACTTCCTCTAATCTACGACTCAATTTCCTGTAATTTTCAACTAATTTAAAGGGATATAAGGCTACCTCTGGCTGCACTAACTCCAGCCTGACCCATAGCTCCTCAGTGTCCGAGCATACAGAATAACATTGCCTATTGATGGGCTGTCCTCTCCTCTGATCTGCTATTGGACAGAGGGAATCTTTAATTAGTGGTCTGTGTTCTGTCCAGAATGTTTATTACGGCCATCTGTTTTGCACAGTTTGTGCACACATGGTCCAGAAAATCTCTAACTCTGTATGTATAGGCTACTGAGATTTGGTCAGAGCAGCTGTTAGCTGCTAACCAGTTACCATGGCAATATTTTACATAAGGCATTATTATATACGATAAACGGGTAATTTGTGTTATCCACTTGGAGCAAGTGTGTACAGGTAGTTATATAGCACTTACTGCGTTCCAATTCTGCCTTCCGAGTGTAGAGACGGATGTGAGTGTGAAATAGAAACGTTTTGCATATTGTAATTGCATGTACTTACTAGCCTGTTACAAGGGAATTACGTAGATTATTCTCCTGCTAGCTAAGGACATGACAGAAAGAATGACGGACATTATAATGGTGAAGGAATGGTCTGTGTCTAAGGACAACTTGTCGGTTGGACAGGAAGCAAAATGCTGTTATTTGTCATGAAAAGCCCACGAAGTTAGAACAAAAAGTCTGGCCTGTTTGCTGAAGAGCATTGCTGTGAAATTGCAGTGAATTGATGAGAAATATGCAAATTGCTGTGAAAATGCTAAGTGCAAGCTCCCTTGGCATTACACCAAGCCGTTCTCTAAATAAAATGGATGAATTTGGCATTTCCTATAACAAAGCTAAGCAGATTCAATGGTCACGACAGTTTTACATTTACTGTATGTTATTGTATGTCATATAGGAGCTTTGATTCGTGAAGCTATCATCTCCAGCTTACAACTGGCTAATTCATCCACCCTCCTCTCTCCCCTGTAACTATTCCCCAGGTCGTTGCTGTAAATAAAAAAATAAAGAAACATGTACAAGGCGGAGTCACTGTTCGAATGAGCAGATCCCTCAAAGAGCCTTATGTGTTTAGCATCATTACGAAAACTGGTGTTAAGACAAAGGACCTAGCCATACATATCACTGAAATGTGATCAGGGAATCCAATCCAAATCACAAAAGTTGTTTTACTGTCAGAATTACTTTCAACTCCGCTTTGAAATTCCAAGAGAGTGTCCACGGAAAGATCAAGCTGGGATTTTAATGGAGAGAGATATCTCAGCTGGTTGACAGTTTATTATGTGGGCGTATGTACATCGTGCTCTTTAAAGTGTTCTTCTGAGACCTACCAGATTTCAAATGTAATATTTACATAAGCCTTGCAGGTATGTACAGTAGTAACTTCATGTAATTTTCAGTGATCTCCATACTCCAGAGAGAGAGGAGGCAGTTTTTAAAAGGGCCTCCTTTGAGGAATAAGTGGTGAGCTGCGCTCTACATCCTGCATGCATGGGATGAGACACAGTGTTCAGCGATTCTAGGGAGCATGGGTGTTGGTGTGTGCATGAGAAGATATTCCATTTTTCTAGGATACAGTGGGCGCTAGTCATAATCCAGAAAGGGACATCAACATTTATCACAGTGCACTCCGAACTTATAAACCGTTTTTTAAATGTTATTGCCTCTGTTGTCTAGCGACTTACGAGAGGCAATGCTGAACACATTCAGTAATTAGAGCATTGGGAATGAATTCAGTTCCAACATGTTCAGTAAAAACCAGTGGGAAAAGACGTGTTTCTCTAATGCTAAACCACCTTTTTTCATGTTAATAGGTGTTGCTATTTGATCATACATTGATCGCACTTTGAGAACAATTGGGTTGAAATTAGCATTGTCTTATTTAAAAAAAAATCTTGAACCTTTGTTTAACAAGGCAAGTCGGTTAAGAACAAATTCTTATTTACAATGACGGCCTACCCCGGCCAAACCCGGACGATGCTGGGCCAATTATGTGCTGCCCTATGGGACTCTCAATCACGGCCAGGTTGTGATTCAGCCTGGATTCGAACCAGGGACTGTAGTGTCGCCTCCTGTGCCACTCGGGAGCACAAAACACTGTAAGATTGCTTTTCCTTACCCCGTAAAATACTGGATACTGGTTTTGATTGAAGATCCATTAGTACCAAGCTACCAATTTAGAATACAAAAATAATGCACAAACTGCAGTCTACCACATCGTTGGGTAGGTAGAATAAGTGGTAACTTACATACAAATAGTTACTTCCACTTACAGTACCCCCAGTTAGAAATATTTACTTTATAGTTCTTTCTCAGAATCCTCTGACCTGGCAGTGATTGGCTCTGTCCTTGAGGTCCCGGTCTGAAGGTGATGACAGAGAGCGATCGGCCAGTCATTGGACTGATTGGCCTTGGTCGGGATGGCCATGCTCTGATTTCACAGGTCAGAGAACTTCTCCACTCCATCAAAAGACAGTACAGCATGAAGATATGCAGAAACTGCTTCTCCAACAGAAATCCCAAAGCACTCTTCGCGGCGATGTCATGGCGAAGTTTTAGAGCATAGCCCATGCGCAGGAACACGTCGTCGGGTCGTGCCGAACTGCACTCCTTTGATATACAAAATTAAAACGTGTCAGTTTGCCACTTTCGCAAGGTTGTAGTAATGACAGGTTCAGCTAGTTAAAGTAAATGCCCAGTGAAAGTCTCACTTTTAAAAGTTCATATTCTGTTAACTCAATAATGTTTTTGACACCATTCCAACACAGAAAATCTTTTTAACATACTTAATTACAATTTATGAGAAGGAAAACTATTTCACTCATATTTCATAGAAATCTTGAAACACTGGAAAGTTACTTTAAGACATTGGCTCGGATCTAGATTTTGACATTAGAATTTCGAGAAAATTAACAACTAAGGACACATATATTAATTCTCCCATTGACTTGCCAAACCCTGGTCTGTTCTGTCGAGTCTGCTTCAAGACGCGTACCCGGAGGTATCGTGATGTTGCGTCTCTGGGTTTGAAAACTCTGTGACTCCACTCTTTCACAGTGGAGCTGGTGTGTGTGTGTGTGTGTGTGTGTGTGTGTGTGTGTGTGTGTGTGTGTGTGTGTGTGTGTGTGTGTGTGTGTGTGTGTGTGTGTGTGTGTGTGTGTGTGTGTGTGTGTGTGTGTGTGTGTGTGTGTGTGTGTGTGTGTGTGTGTGTGTGTAAGTGTGTGTGTGTAAGTGTGTGTGTGTGTGTGTGTGTGTGTGTGTGTGTGTGTGTGTGTGTAAGTGTAAGTGTAAGTGTAAGTGAGTGTGTGTGTGTGTGTGTGTGTGTGTGTGTGTGTGTGTAAGTGTAAGTGTGTGTGTGTGTGTGTGTGTGTGTGTGTGTGTGTGTGTGTGTGTGTGTGTGTGTGTGTGTGTGTGTGTGTGTGTGTGTGTGTGTGTAAGTGTAAGTGTGTGTGTGTAAGTGTGTGTGTGTGTGTAAGTGTGTGTGTGTGTGTGTGTGTGTGTGTGTGTGTGTGTGTGTGTGTGTGTGTGTGTGTAAGTGCGTGTGTGTGTAAGTGCGTGTGTGTGTAAGTGCGTGTGTGTAAGTGCGTGCGTGTGTAAGTGCGTGCGTGTGTAAGTGCGTGTGTGTAAGTGCGTGCGTGCGTAAGTGCGTGTGTGTGTGGTGTAAAGAGACCAGATTTTGGGGGCATCTTAGCTGGAACTATATTTAACTAACTACTATAAACAATGGCATGGAACTATATTTAACTAACTACTATAAACAATAGCATGGAACTATATTTAACTATACATTTCCACTATATTCCTTTCAATACTTGTATTAATTAAACACAGAAATGGATTACCCCTCCACAGTTTTCTTCATCTTAGACTATTCTTTTAGAATCACCTGTTTAGTAGCCTATGCATGCACTTCCTGCCATGGGCATAGTTGTTCATTCGATGGTTGCAATGTTTGTTTCACTGATCAAACATTCTCTGCGATGCCGCAGGACCAAACAAGTTTGTTAGGCCAACAGGGATAGACAACATTTTTACATGCAAATCTCATTGGATTCAACGTTTTATTATTGAAATATCAGCCTCAATTTAACTTCAGAGTTGTTTATTCTGAGGCTAATTTCGGGGACATCTCTACCTGGGAACAGGCCACTAAAACCGGGGACTTTCCCTGGAAATCGAGGACGTCAGGTCACCCTTGTGCAGGCTGACCGCGGGCCGGATACGGACCCAGAATGGGTCAATACAGATCTCAGGTCCCAACTTTAAAAACATACGGTCGGAATTCGACTCCTGGAATCATATGATCACACATAAGACATGGAAAATGTCTTATGTGTGAATTTCAGGAAATACTTTTCTCTCTGCAAACAAGAGGGGTGTGAACATTTTGGGATCGCATGTGTAACGAGGTGGGGGTTTTGTTACTAAGCTGATCAATGACAATATCCATCTGGACCTTTACCACTTAGGACATTTGTGTGAACAGACCTTCTCAAATAGCATTTGAGCAGAGAGGGCTCATGGGAGGAGCTATCGGAGGACAGGCTCATTTCAATGGCTGGAATGGAGTAAATGGAATGGTATCCTACACATAAAACACATGGAAACCACATTCAGTTGAAGTCGGAAGTTTACACACACTTAGGTTGGAGTCATTAAAACTCGTTTTTCAACACTCCACAAATGTCTTTTTAACAAACTATAGTTTTGGAAAGTCGGTTAGGACATCTACTTTGTGCATGACACAAGTAATTTTTCAAACAATTGTTTACAGACAGATTATTTCACTTTTAATTCACTGTATCATAATTCCAGTGGGTCAGAAGTTTATATACATTAAGTTGACTGTGCCTTTAAACAGCTTGGAAATTCCATAAAATGATGTCATGGCTTTAGAACCTTCTGATAGGCTAATTGACCTCATTTGAGTCAATTGGAGGTGTACCTGTGGATGTATTTAAAGGCCTACCTTCAAACTCAGTGCCTCCTTGCTTGACATCATGGGAAAATCAAAATAAATCAGCCAAGACCTCAGAAAAAAAGTTGTAGACCTTTTCAAGTCTGGTTCATCCTTAAGAGCAATTTCCAAATGCCTGAAGGTACCACGTTCATCTGTACAAACAATAGTACACAAGTATAAACACCATGGGACCACACAGCCGTCATAACGCTCAGGAAGGAGATAAGTTCTGTCCTAGAGATGAACGTACTTTGGTGTGAAAAGTGCTAATCAATCCCTGAACAACAGCAAAGGACCTTGTGAAGATGCTGAAGGAAACAGGTACAAAAGTATTTATATCCACAGTAAAACGAGTCCTATATCGACATAACCTGAAAGGCCGCTCAGCAAGGAAGAAGCCACTGCTCCAAAACCGCCATAAAAAAGTCAGACTACGTTTTGCAACTGCACATGGGGACAAATATCATACTTTTTGGAGAAATGTCCTCTGGTCTGATGAAACAAAAATAGAACTGTTTGGCCATAATGACCATTGTTATGTTTGGAGGAAAAAGGGGGACGCTTGCAAGCCGAAGAGCACCATCCCAACCGTCAAGCACGGGGGTGGCAGCATCATGTTGTGGGTTTGCTTTGCTGCAGGAGGGACTTGTGCACTTCACAAAATAGATGTCATCATGAGGATGGAAAATTATGTGGATATATTGAAGCAACATCTCAAGACATCAGTCAGGAAGTTAAAGCTTGGTCGCATATGGATCTTCCAAATGGACAATGACCTCAAGCATACTTCCAAAGTGGTGGCAAAATGGCTTAAGGACAACAAATTCAATGTATTGGAGTGGCCATCACAAAGCCCTGACCTCAATCCTATAGAACATTTGTGGGCAGAACTGAAAATGCCTGTGCGAGCAAGGAGGCCTACAAAACTGACTCAGTTACACCAGCTCTGTCAGGAGGAATGGGCCAAAATTCACCCAACTTATTGTGGGAAGCTTGTGGAAGGCTACCTGAAAGGCTTGACCCAAGTTACACAATTTAAAGGCAATGCTATCAAATACTAATTGAGTGTATGTAAACTTCTGACCCACTCGAAATGTAATGAAAGAAAAAATGCTGAAATAAATAATTCTCTCTAGTATTATTCTGACATTTCACATTCTTAAAATAAAGTGGTGATCCTAACTGACCTAAGACAGGGAATTTTTTACTAGGATTAAATGGTAGGAATTGTGAAAAACTGAGTTTAAATGTATTTGGCTCAGGTGTATGTAAACTTCCGACTTCAACTGTATTTGACTCCGTTCCATTAATTCCATTCCAGCCAATACAAAGAGCCCGTCCTATAGCTCCTCCCACCAGACTTTTCTGTATTTGAGTACCCCTGCCCTAGTGTGTGTGCGTGTGTGTGCATTGTCTTTACCATTTTCACCTGTAAATGGCACAATTCCCTCAATACCAGTCAGACAATGTTTCTAACATCAACAAAGCAGTCTCCTGCACTTACTTTTGATTACATTTTCATGAGAGCAGGTCCAACATAATGAAGGGACTTCAGCTAGCATTAGCGACAAATAATTAGTGTCTATCAATACGTGTTGAGATAGCAGGATCCAGCAGTACCTAGGGGCCTCTGCCAGGCAAAATGCCATCTCTAATAAAGTTCTGTGTACGCTCTCTCATCATAGTATTTACATTACTCTAATAATTGCCATTGCAATTGATGTTGAAACTATCCATGTAAATTATAAGTCTTATCATTTCTATGTAGATTACCTACATGTCACAGTAGGCGAAAACCTTTGTCGAAAAACTTCAAGCTAAGATTGTCAATGAAGTCATTTGTTTACAACACATGCACACACACACCCCCTCAAACACACACAATCTCACACACACACTCTCTCTTTCTCTCTCTTACACACACACACGTTTACTTGTGCATACACACTCACACACGCACAATGGTGCACACAAACTGCCTGCAGATATTGTGACTGATCCTTTTAAACCAGGGCTCTCCAACCCTGTTCCTAGAGAGCCACCCTCCTGTAGGTTTTCACTCTAATCTAGCACACCTGATTCTAATAATTAGCTCGTTGATAAACTGAACCAGGTTCGTTACAACTGGGGTTGGAGCGAAAACATACAGGAAGGTAGCTCTCCAGGAACAGGATTGGACCCATCTATGCTAGCAGATACCCATAGACTTCCATAAGTTGCGCTAGTTAGCAACTTCCTTCAAACGGCACGCAGAGACATAAAAATATACTCTGGGGAATTAGATAAGTGCCCTCATTGCCAAACTCCCGAAGTATCCCTTTAGTAGTGAGACGTCATTATAGGCGACTGTTATTTCATTATGAGTGGAGGGGGGAATGGGGAAAGTAACTACAACATGTCATGTTGCCTTCCATCCATGACTCCAGATCAAAGAAGCTGAGTTGGCTGACATTGTCTTGTAACTTCACAGGACACTATAGTGTTCAGTATAATGTTCATAACGGGATCATATGGGCCATTTTAATGTACAGTATGTAGGTACTTGACAACTGGGGGCGTATACAGTATATGTGAGTTTTTCTAATTTCTCTTTGTAGACATTGTAGATACGGTACTGCAGCAACCCAGTTTGCAAAAAACATTAGCCTTTGCTAGCATTCAACAATACCTAACTTTCATCAGTAAATCGTTCCCGACCAGGGTGACAAAATGTAAATAGTTCCCAACCGGGGTGACAAAATGCATTTGCCGTTTGAACACGGGTCCCAATTAGTTTCAGCACACAATTCCCCTCCATATTCACCCCCTTCATACGCTCTGAGAATTACCCTCGTAAATGAATCATTGTCAACCCCATATTGAGGAAAAAATGAATGTGGAATCGAGCGCTCGAGCGCTAATACATTACCCGGCGTGACAATTCCAATGGTACATATTATGACTGAAATTATGAAGAATTATGAGATAATGATTGGGCCGCAGTAAAGCAGGGATGGTATTAACTGTTACCACACAGTTCAGCTGAGAAGGTAGAAGAAAATAAAAGGGTTGGTTAGAGGCTTCAAGACGGTGGGGCAAAGTGAAAACCTCTCGTCTCTAATTGAAAGTGAAGAGTTAGTATAGAGAGGGCAAACGAAGCAAGGCGAATTCTCCCTTAAACCTCATTCGGGTGTAGCCGACCTTGCTGTTTCTGTCATAACACCTTGTGGTTTCTGTCAAGTTATATATGCATGCCAACTGGGCTGTGAATACAGGCATGCTGCTTTTTGCTGGAATACAAATTGAAACAAATTTCTCCAACCTCCTTTATTATAGGGATTTCTGTGACATTAGGGCGTGTGTTTGTGTGTGTGCATGCATGGGCGTCTGTTTGGTTTTTCCATTTTCATTCGCATGTGTTTGTATGTATGCCATCATGTATGTATGCCATCACGTGTGTGTGCAATACATGATCAGAGAGAGTGTTTTCTTGTCTTGTGTTTCCTCTGCAGTAGGCACTGGATTAAAACCTTGTCTCAGTGACTATCATTGTGTTTTTCTAATACCCCTTAGTGCTGACTCAGACACACAACTGCTTTGTTATCCAAAAACAAGATAATGAGTGACAACCGAGATGTAGTGATGCAGGTCTGAGGAAAAGAGCTGCTGGAAGGTTTTCTCCCCAACGCTATTCAGCTGCAAATAACCTTTCCCTTGCCAGCCAGAGAACACAGGCAGTTACACATAGGCCAGTGGGAACACAACAAAATGAATAACACTATCTATAATAGGATTACACTGTAACTCTAATCTGTTTTAGAGAGGAGAAAAAAATACAAATCTTGCTGGTTCTGCTCTTCCTTCCTACGTTGTGTAAGGCATTCAATTCAATTGTCTCCGTTCTAATCTGTATTGACTGTGAGGTGGTGTGCCGTTCTGAATAGACTGCGCTCGCGTCGCCATAAACGCCGCATCAGTCAGATCACTTCTGATACGCTGTTCTTCTCGGCAGCGGGAAAACGAGGAGCCTGAGGCGCTGAAACAGGTCTTGACTTAATAAAACTGTGTCAACATAAACACTCACACAGTGCAGGCATTACGAGTGACCCATAACGCTTCGTTGATGGCAGTCGGGGCTCTGTCGAGATGGACGTAAGTGTAAAAGATTGTCTTCGGTGGCTGTTCATAAAGGAATGGACACACACACAGACACATACATACACACACACACACACACACACCATCAATTTGTTATGTGGAGAGGGAACAATATCTGTCTCAGATGGCCGAGTAGCCTGACGAAGATAAATATTTGAAGGATAGTTCTAAATGGGATGTCTTGGCAGCAGCCGCGTACCACTCCCTCACTTTATCACCTCATCCTTTATTTAGCAGCCTTGGTCGCCACGTTCTCTCCGTCCTCTCCTCTCCACCGTTCTCTGGTTCCCCCCGTCCCCTCGCCGTTAATGCGGGCGGTGGGATGAGACTCATGCATGCGTTAAATACATTACAGTGGTTAAAAGCCTAAAGTAGTCTTAAGGCTCATGAAAGTTGAACGCGTCCGCAGATGTTCCCCGGCTCAGCCTTGAGTGGGCTTCAGGAGCAGGGACAAGGAATAGCACTTAAAGGGATACTTCGGGATTTTGGCAATGAGGCCCCTTATCGACTTCCCCAGATTAGGATGAACTCGTGGATACTATATAGTATATGTCTCTGTGTGCAGTTTGAAGGAAGATGCTAACTAGCTCTAGTGCAATTGCTAACAAGCTTTAGCACAATGACTGGAAGTCTATGGTGTCTGCTAGAAGTCAATGGTACCATAGACTTCTAGCAGATACCATAGACTTCCAGTCATTGCGCTAATGCTAGTTAGCATTACCTCTAACTTCCTTCATGCTGGGCGCAGAGACAAAAATGGTATCCACGAGTTCACCTGACTCTGGTGAAGTAGATAAATGGCCTCATTTCCAAAATACCAAGGTATCCCTTTGACACAAGAACTGCTGGGCTTCGAGGGACACCCCTTCAAGCTAATGTGCAGTCATTTGCAATCACCAAAATAATCATTTGGTTGTGTTAATGAAGGACTTGGGTAACATTAGAATACGTTGAAATGTTTTATAACACAATAGCATTTTCATTCGTTTATGTTACTGTAGGCAATATGTAAAAAACAAAAAAACGCCAACACAGAAATTCAAGTGTTCAATCAATTTTATTCGTGGAGTGCCTTTGTTACAACTATTAAACAGAAAGCATATGTGTCAGAACATGGTAACAGCTTCTTTTTATAACAACCCAAAATAATAATAACCCAACCACCAAGACGCACAGTCAAGACACGCGGTCAAATTATGAAAACGTCCAATCAAATTGTATTTGTCACATGCGCCGAATACAGCAGGTGTAGACCTTAGAGTGAAATGCTTACTTACAAGCCCTAAACCAACAATGCAGTTATAAGAAAATACCCCCCCAAAAAGTAAGAGATAAGAATAACAAATAATTAAAGAGCAGTAGTAAACAACAATAGTGGGGCTATATACAGGTCAGTACCAGTACAGAGTCAATATGCCGGGGACACCGGTGTCGAGGTAATTGAGGTAATATGTACATATAGGTAGGGTTATTAAAGTGACTATGTATATATAATAACAGAGAGTAGCAGCAGCAGAGAAGGGGGAGGGCAGGGCAAATGGTCTAGGTAGCCATTTGATAAGCTGTTCAGGAGTCTTATGGCTTGGGGGTAGAAGCTGTTTAGAAGCCTCTTGGATCTAGACTTGAAGCTCTGGTAATACTTGCTGTGCAGAAGCAGAGAGAACAGTCTATGACGAGGGTGGCTGGAGTCTTTGAACATTTTTAGGGCCTTCCTCTGACACCGCCTGATATGGATGTCCTGGATGGCAGGAAGCTTGGCCCCGGTGATGT
Source organism: Salvelinus fontinalis (assembly GCF_029448725.1). Classification (NCBI taxonomy): domain Eukaryota; kingdom Metazoa; phylum Chordata; class Actinopteri; order Salmoniformes; family Salmonidae; genus Salvelinus; species Salvelinus fontinalis. The sequence goes on along the minus strand of NC_074679.1, from coordinate 40,934,960 downwards.
ACTGGGCTGTACGCACTACCCTCTGTAGTGCCTTACGGTCGGAGGTCGAGCAGTTGCCATACCAGGCGGTGATGCAACCAGTCAGGATGCTTTCGGTGGTGCAGCTGTAGAACCTTTTGAGGATCTCAGGACCCATGCCAAATATTTTTGGTCTCCTGAGGGGGAATAGGTTTTGTCGTGCCCTCTTCACAACTGTCTTGGTGTGCTTGGACCATGTTTGTTTGTTGGTGATGTGGACGCCAAGGAATTTGAAGCCCTCAACCTGCTCCACTGCAGCCCCGTCGATGAGAATGGGGGACGTGCTCGGTCCTCCTTTTCCTGTAGTCCCCAATCATCTCCTTTGTCTTGATCATGTTGAGGGAGAGGTTGTTGTCCTGGCACCACATGGTCAGGTCTCTGACCTCCTCCCTATAGGCTGTCTCATTGTTGTCGGTGATCAGGCCTACCACTGCTGTGTCATCAGCAATCTTAATTATGTTGTTGGAGTCTTGCCTAACCGTGCAGTCATGAGTGAACAGGGAGTACAGGAGGGGACTGAGCACGCACCCCTGAGGGGCCCCCGTTTTGAGGATCAGCGTGGCGGATGTGTTGTTGCCTACCCTTGCCACCTGGGGGCGGCCCTTCAGGAAGTCCAGGATCCAGTTGCAGAGGGAGGTGTTTAGTCCCAGGGTCCTTAGCTTAGTGATGAGCTTTGAGGGCATTATGGTGTTGAACGCTGAGCTGTCGTTAATTAATAGCATTCTCACGTAGGTGTTCCTTTTGTCCAGGTGTGAAAGGTCAGTGTGGAGTGCAATAGAGATTGCATCATCTGTGGATCTGTTGGTGTGGTAGGCAAATTGGAGTGGGTCTAGGGTTTCTGGGATAATGGTGTTGATGTGATCCATGACCAGCCTTTCAAAGCATTTCATGGCTACAGACGTGAGTTCTACAGTTCGGTAGTCATTTAGGCAGGTTACTTTAGTGTTCTTGGGCACAGGGACTATGTTGGTCTACTTGAAACATGTTGGTATTACAGACTCAGACATGGAGAGGTTGAAAATATCAGTGAAGACACTTGCCAGTTGGTCAGCGCATGCTCGGAGTACACCGGTAATCCATCTGGCTCTGCGGCCTTGTGAATGTTGACCTGTTTAAAGGTCTTACTCACATCGGCTGCGGAGGGCGGGATCATACACTCATCTGGAACAGCTGATTCTCTCATGCATGTTTCAGTGTTACTTGCCTCGAGGCGAGCATAGAAGTTATTTAGCTCATCTGGTAGGCTTGTGTCACTGGGCAGCTCTCGGCTGTGCTTCCCTTTGTAGTCTTTAATAGTTTGCAAGCCCTGCCACAACCGACAGGCGTCAGAGCCGGTGTAGTTCGATTCGATCTTAGTCCTGTATTGACGCTTTGCCTGTTTGATGTTTCTTCGAAGGGAATAGCGGGATTTCTTATAAGCTTCCGGGTTAGAGTCCCGCTCCTTGAAAGGCAGCTCTACACTTTAGCTCAGTGCGTGTGTTGCCTGTAATCCATGGCTTCTGGTTGGGTTATGTACGTACAGTCACTGTGGGGACGACGTCCTTGATGCACTTATTGATAAAGCCTGTGACTGATGTGGTGTACTCCTCAATACCATCAGAAGAATCCAGGAACATATTCCAGTCTGTGCTAGCAAAACAGTCCTGTAGTTTAGCATCCGCTTCATCTGACCACTTTGTTATAGACCGAGCTACTGGTGCTTCCTGCTTTAATTTTTGTTTGTAAGCAGGAATCAAGAGGATAGAATAAATGGTCAGATTTGCCAGATTGAGGGCGAGAGAGAGCGTTGTCTCTGTGTGTGGAGTAAATGTGGTCTAGAATGTTTTTCCCTCTGGTTGCACGTTTAACATGCGGATAGAATTGAAGTAAAACTGATTTAAGGTTCCCAGCATTAAAGTCCCCGGCCACTAGGAGCACCACTAGGAGCGCCAGCTATGAGAAATATGGATGAAATCTCTCTAGGTAGATAGTGTGGTCTACAGCTTATCATGAGATACTCTACCTCAGGCGAGTAAAACCTCAAGACTTCCTTAGATATCGTGCACCAGCTGTTGTTTACCTATATGCATTGGCCCCCTCCCCATGTCTTACCAGATGCTGCTGTTCTATCCTGCCGATAGTGTATAACCCGCCAGCTGTGTGTTCTCAATGACGTCATTCAGCCACGTCTCTTTGAAACAAAAGATATTACAGTTTTGAATGTCCCATTGGTATCCGCGAAATCTCTGTTTCCATGTCCAGCGAATGACGGGGATCGGGGCCTGGTCGGATGTCTGTAGTATATCCCTCCCGTCTCGACTCATTGAAGAAAAACTCTTTGTCTAATCTGACGTGGGTAATCGCAGTTCTGATGTCCAGAAGCTCTTTCCAGTCATAAGAGACAGCAGCAGCAACAAGTTACGAACAACGCGAACAAACAAACAAAATAGCATGGTTGGTTAAGAGCCGATAAGACGGCAGCCACCCCCTCAAAAATAGTACATTATTTTCAGCAAGTGCTTGTGTGAGTCTTCACGCAATAGCTTCAGTTGGATTTCACTTGGCTGTTATCCCTTGTCCTAACAGTTGACACACATCTTGGGAACCTTCACTTGTTTGACACACTTTGACATACCTTTATTTGGTTGTAGTGCGTAATAGTCTCCGCTTTTCTCTTTATTGTGTCCCCATTGTCTTGTAATTCTTCAGCACCGTTGTGGAGTACAGTGGCTGTGCAGGTGCCTTATTTTGCCCAGCGTGAGAGATCACCCGTCTAACTTTGTTCATGATACCGGCCAGACTTGTTTTCTTTGCAAGGAACTTGTTCGCCAATGACTGAAGAAATTGTCCATGGTGACATTTCTACTCTTGCCAACAAAGTTCCACAAGCCTCATCACCACATTCTCGTTCACTCGCTCACCTGTTTCCCGATCTGTACCTTTTGCCAGATATGAAAAGCCATTCAGCATGTACAATTACCCACGCTCTCCCTGTGTAGCCTACTCCAAGTGTACCAGAGTAGACTGATAAGAACACTTAGATTCGGTGAACTGATATCGGGTACATACCATTTTAAGATTAGAACTATAATTAGAATGGATCAATAGAATGGCCCGCCCTGTTCTTCGTTCACAATTGGTGGTTACATAATTATGCATCGTTCGCTTCCCCTAGCTCATCAACTCACCCCTTCTTCATTTATTTAATCTGTTGTTATGTGTGTGAAATGAGTTTCGGTGTAGTTTAGGTTCAGTGGGAGGCAATTGTCAGAGTTATTATGAGCTGGACACTGCACTTTCAACTGTCTGAAGAATGAGCGGAGCAGGCCCTACTGTTGGGAGAAGGAGGGGCAACGGGGAATGCCCTTCTAAAACTGATTATAACTCCAGTTCTGTTTGTGATATTACGATTCTAACAATGACAGAGTGTTATATAGATTTATTCAGGAAAAGCCAAGGACGGAGGGGGTGGGGTGGAGGAGTAATAAAAACATTTAATTCATGAGCAGTCAAAATGACTGCTTTAGCGGTTCTAGTGTTAAGAGGGTGTCTGTTATGGGCGGTACCATTTTCAGAACCGGACTGGGGTCTGAGAAGTACTGGGGAATAATAAGACATTCCAATTAGTTTGTCACGATCGTCTAAGTGAGGAGACCAAAGCGCAGTGTGATGTGAATACATCTTCCTTTTAATAAACGAAGAACACTTAAACAAACTATTACAAACTATACAAAATAACAAACGAACGTGACGCTAATGAAACCGAGTGCAGACATGCAACATCAACATAGAAAATCACCCACCACACACAACAGAACGCAGGCTACCTAAATATGGTTCCCAATCAGAGACAATGACTAACACCTGCCTCTGATTGAGAACCATATCAGGCCAAACGAGAAAACCAACATAGAAACAGAAAACATAGATAACCCACCCAACTCACGTCCTGACCAACTAAAACAAAGAAATAACACAAGAACTAGGGTCAGAACGTGACATAGTTAGTGTGTCCAATTTGACTTCTCTTTCTTTCACCATGTCCATCACTACTCTTCAATCAAAACCGTCAGTGTAAAGCACTCTCTTTCCTCTTGTCATGTGAAATGGATGGTTAATCTCGCCACTAGAAGGATGGGTAACAGAACCTAACAAAAGAGATGTTTAGGGTAGCAATGTGGGTAGAGAGAAATAAACTATCCCACTGTGACAACACAGGAGTGCATACCAGGAAAATCACTCCTGGCAAATACCCAGGATGTGCATACAACTAATCGCTGGTTTTGACTTGTGCCCTTTTACGTATGTGTCTCTCAGTCTAGGTGAAGCAGAGTTGAAAGACATTGGTGTTAATGTAAGCTAGGAGTGGACTCTCAGTGGAAATCAGTCATTGTTATAATAATATACCATGATGTACTGTGTCTCTGACCATCCTGACAGCAGACGTGCTTCGAAAATGTAGGTACTTGTGCAGTTGTGGTTTTGTAGTTAAGAAGAACACTATTGTGAAATAAAGTGATAAGGCTGCAGCGATGTAGCAAGAGTGTGAGGATATAATGTATTAACCACTGATGAAGGCAGCTTCTTTCCCAGTCGATGTGCAACAATGTGGATGAAGCTTGATTAGTAAGTAGAGGGCAAAGAGAACGTTCACGGCAATTGGAATAGAACAGAGTCAACATGCTTTCTTCTCTGCATATGTGAGCTGGAGGATTGAAATATCCAGTGGCAAAGCAGACAGAGAGAGTTGAAACAGAGAGAGAGGAGAGAGTTAAAAGAGAGAGGAGAGAGTTAAAAGAGAGAGGAGAGAGTTAAAAGAGAGAGAGAGTTAAAAGAGAGAGAGAGAGTTAAAAGAGAGAGAGAGAGTTAAAAGAGAGAGAGGAGAGAGAGAGGAGAGAGAGAGAAGAGAGAGAGAAGAGAGAGAGGAGAGAGATAGAGGAGAGAGAGGAGAGACAGAGAGAGTTTAAAGAGAGAGAGAGAGGAGAGACAGAGAGAGTTAAAAGAGAGAGAGAGGAGAGAGGAGAGAGGAGAGAGAGAGAAGAGAGAGAGGAGAGACAGAGAGTTAAACGAGAGAGAGAGAGGAGAGACAGAGAGAGTTAAGAGAGAGTTAAGAGAGAGTTAAGAGAGAGTTAAGAGAGAGAGGAGAGAGAGAGAGGAGAGAGAGAGGAGAGAGAGAAGAGAGAGGAGAGAGAGAGAAGAGAGAAAGGAGAGAGAGAGGAGGAAGAGAGAAAGGAGAGAGAGAGGAGAGAGAGAGAGGAGAGAGAGAGAGGAGAGAGAGAGAAGAGAGAAAGGAGAGAGAGAGGAGGAAGAGAGAAAGGAGAGAGAGAGGAGAGAGAGAGAGGAGAGAGAGAGAGAAGAGAGAGAGAGAAGAGAGAAAGGAGAGAGAGAGATAGTTAAGAAAGAGAGAGAGAGGTTGCAGCAGTGCCGAATTGCGAGCTTTGAGTCCGTTTGAATAGTAGAACTTTTTTTTTTATTTCCTGTCTACGATACTCTCACCCATCAGACACACAGCTGACACCATACAGAATGGCCTCATGGTGTCAGTGCCTTCAAGGTGTGAAAGCATGGTTCCCTCTTTACTCATCTTATTTACTCCTCTCTCTCTGACACACACACACACACAACCCCTCTCTCCCCCTCTCTCTCTGACACACACATGCACAGCCCCTCTCTCTCTCTTTCCATCTCTCTCTCCCTCCTTCACTCTTTCAATCTCCCTCTCTCACACTCTCTCTCTTTCTCTCTCTCGCCTCTGCCTCCTGTCTCATCCATTCCCACAGCTTGTGGGCCCAGGTGCCAGACACTTCCCTGCAGAAAGATGAGGGTCCCCCCTCCGTTTGTTCCCCCCTTCTTTTCCCCGGCTATTGATTGGGCACTATCAGTGCTCCTCACACGTTGGAAAATGACATGAAGCGGCAGAAGGTAGCCATGACGATGATAGGGCCGTTTCCATGGCAATCTCAAAGAATCCGCCAGAAAAGTGCCAGGGCCTGCAGAACTGTGATATAGCTCGCACTCATTTCACTTTAATTTGAAACTCTTTTGAAATAATGTTCTCTGAAAAGGAAAAAAGGAGGGTGAAATTCAATTATGAAGTAGTGGTTTCCTCTTGCTCTGCAGGCTGAAACAGGTAAATTATAAAGTAGTGGTTTCCTCTTGCTCTGCAGGCTGAAACAGGTAAATTATGAAGTAGTGGTTTCCTCTTGCTCTGCAGGCTGAAACAGGTAAATTATGAAGTAGTGGTTTCCTCTTGCTCTGCAGGCTGAAACAGGTAAATTATGAAGTAGCGGTTTCCTCTTGCTCTGCAGGCTGAAACAAGTAAATTATGAAGTAGTGGTTTCCTCTTGCTCTGCAGGCTGAAACAGGTAAATTATGAAGTAGTGGTTTCCTCTTGCTCTGCAGGCTAAAACAGGTAAATTATGAAGTAGTGGTTTCCTCTTGCTCTGCAGGCTGAAACAGGTAAATCGGTCTGTATTATTTACATTAAGTCCATTTTGTCATTATACAGCACCATGTCATTTGGCTTTGTTATGGTCACATCATGGTCACTTCAGGACCCTGAGTTCACACAAAGGTGTCCAACAGTACACCTACTCAGTCCACTTTTATTTTGCTATGAAAAATACTTTAATACTGTGAAAAGACCATTCACAAACCAGATCCTTTCATTTTTGTATGTATTCTGACCATTGATTCAGTGCCAAGCCTACGTATCCTGTGCACGCCCATGGCTATGTGTGTCATCTGTTAATGTGTCATTCCAAGCTGCAAAACATCCATGTATATTAGAAGTGTTTATGTGGAGGTGAGTAGAGTGAATCACTGGGCTCTATTACCCCACGCTGTAACGATCAGGGCACAGAGCCACGTCAATGTTCAACCTCTCAGCTCTGCACCAGCCTGCATCCTCTGTCCTCTAAGGTGTGTGTGTGTGTGTGTGTGTGTGTGTGTGTGTGTGTGTGTGTGTGTGTGTGTGTGTGTGTGTGTGTGTGTGTGTGTGTGTGTGTGTGTGTGTGTGTGTGTGTGTGTGTGTGTGTGTGTGTGTGTGTGTGTGTGTGTGTGAGAGTGTGAGAGTGTGAGTGTGTTGTAACTGCAATCGTTAATGCAGTAAAGGTCTGACAATGTTTTGGACACTTTTGGTGTGTGTCAGTCCAGTACTACCATTGAAAAGGTCATTGTAAACAGCTTTTTAGCTCCTTCACCTGATATGACTAGCAGTTTATAATGCCTTGTAGCCCATGCTGGGGAGAATCCTACTGCTGTTTCCCCCATATACATATACACACAATACATACAGAGCCTCAATCTGTCACATCAAATGTAGAGGTCATACATCAGAGTCTAAATGAGGCGACATCTTCAACGACAGCAATGCGGTTCAAGCACACGCAACACTGCCTCCACCTCCGCCTATCTGCTCCCAAGCTTCCCACTTCCTAGTTAGCATTCGGAGTCCTAGGAAGAGAACGACGGCAGGAGAAAAAGCCGGAGCACTGCCAGAACAAATTTCCAAAGTCAGACACGAGCACCGGAGCCTGCCACCGACGACAATAAATCAATTTCTATTTAGATCAAGAGGATTCAAATGTAAGGGCTCTTAATGTGGGCCGGGGAACAAACAGTGGGAGCGGGTGATGAATGTGCCCAGGCACAGTGATGGGCGGGCAGACTGATAGCCCACTATCAGCGGCATCCATCTTCCTTTCTTCCTGGGTCATTTTACTGGAAGCTGTCCAACACACTCAGACAAAATGTCAAAGATACAAAGAGGCTCACTCTGTTCAGTTCTGTTGGAAATTTCCCTGTGGTGTTTATATATTGCTAGCTAGCCGCTACTGGGCTCGCAGTGTACATTTCATACTAAACACTGGCTTTTTATGTCCGGAAACATCAATCATTGAGCATACTGTATCTTATTAATTTTGTATCTTTCAAGTACTACAGTACTGGTTGGACAAGCTCTATAGCAGGCTATGGCTGATATTCCATCTAGTAGTCTTCTTCATCAGCGTGTTCTCTGCAAACGTTTGACATTGGTTTTTATTTACCCACTGTTTTATACAAGGCAGCTTCTCACACAATGATCTGTTTTGGAAAGTTAGTGTGAATGGAGCAATAATCGCCTTGAAAAACCTTCGTAAAATCTGCCCCGGGATTACAGTTGTTGCAGGCCTGAACATGATGTTTACCTGTGACATACTGTATTTAGCATTTAAATCTGCGTTTAAAGCGGTTAAACAATAAAGTACAATTGTGGGTAACAATACATCAGGGATTGACTGCAGACTGCGTGTTGCCATGCCTGTACCTTAAACCCCAGTTCTTTGAACAGCCCAAGGCCAAAACTAATCTCTTACAGTAACGGCCTATTCAATTACCATGCACCAGGAGACAAGAGGAGGCAGAGAAATCAATTAGAATACTTTGTTATCGCAGTACTCCATCTCAAAGGCGATAGCAGATGTTATTGCCCACAGAGACTTGCCTTTATTTGCAGGTTTCACTCCTGGCTCCACGGTGTGTGTTTACACTTGAAAGGGAGATAGCTATCTCTCTTGTCTTATGGCATGATGAAATATGACGACCTTTGATACCGCAAGAGACGATAAGATGGTTCTTTCTCTCGCACTCGCGATTGTGTCTTTGGCCCCCAAAGCTCTACAGTCGGATAGAGAGAGAGATGGTGAGAGACAGAGAGAGGATAATAGGGAAAGACAGAGGCGAGAGAGAGAGTGAGAGAGGTATTACAATCTAATAAAAAAAAAATAGGCCGCAAACCTATTTTCTCTCTCTTTGGTATTCCTTAAGGGGCTGCTCTGCCTCTGACGGTGTGATCCTGTTCGATTTTTCTCTTCACTTTTTTTATTCTCCATGTCTTGGTCCTGGCAATTGTGTTCCTCACTGTCCTTCCCAATTCGCCTCTGTGCTACATACAGCGCGGACATAGCCGCCACTGCAATGTCTAAGAAAGTCACCACTTAAAGTATGCGACATGACAAAAACCATGATTTTGTAATAAACTACATCATAATGATGTGTTTCCTCAGAGATGTGTGTCCTGGAAGGTTTGTTGGAGTCATCTTTGTTTGATGTTCACGGTTGGCAAATTAATTGTTGAAATCCAATAGCCTTTGCACGTTGAATATGGCTGCTTTGAAATACCAAGCAACCTTTCTCTCTACAACACCAATCAGTTTCACAAAAAAACGTGCAAATCCATAACCCCAAAGGACAACAGTTTTCCTTGCTGTTACATGTCCTTTCCTCGCCTTCCGAGCATCCGGCAGCATCTACGATGAACTCCAGACTTCTCCTCTGTTATTGAGATGTTTTCTCCCCAAAATCAATATGTAACAACCCCAATTAGACACAAATTAATAATGATCGTTGAGCGCTTCAATTAGATGCTGAGCGGAAGCCGGGGGAACTTCACAAACAGAATGCTAATTAGTGTTCCCGTGGTTACGTGCTTCTCAGAGCATTGCACACAGCTGATAATTGTATCAGCCTGTCGCACCATCACCGACAAACTTCCTGCTTCCCTTTGATTCATGTTCTTAACTTTCTTTCTTTTTTTCCTTTCTTCCAAATGCCGTCTTGCTGACAGAAACCTCAACAAAGAGAGAGAGGAGCAGCATCAGACCTAAACAGGAAGAGTCCCTTGCACAATTGGCAATCGGCAACACTGGGAGAGTGATAACTGCAAATTAGAAATTATTTCTTGTTTATACTTGTCTCCCCGCTTTTGATCAGGTCAAATTGCTCAACTTCTGAGGAAGCAGCGTGACAAGAGACGTCATCGCAGCCTCAAATTGGATTTCGGAGCTCGATAGCTTTGGACTGTAAGGTTCTATCAGCATTTTTGTCAAAATTGAGTTAATGATATAGCCTTGTTCTGTTCAATTTTGTCTACCTATATAGTACTCTAAATACCCCCAATTCATGTTGTTAAGTTCAAAAGAATACAAGATCAAAATTGCTGACACCATTCAAACCAATGAGGGTTTGGAACTTTAAAGCCACTTATCTCAAAATCATCTTTTTGCAGATACTGTAGAACGTTATAGTGCCAAGTTCTCGATGCTGTTGCCAGGGTTTGGGCACAGAGGCAGACTGAAGGAACGTGGTTGTCATTTTTTATGAGGTACAAAAACTTGATCGGTTTGAAGCGTATCATTGTTCGGTTAGTGCAACCCTTCCCTTACACGCTCCTGTCAATCAGATTGATTTTAAAAAGTCCCACCCTATCATTGTAAATCCACAGCCACACAGACGTTGTAAAACAGAGAGAGACTCTTGTCAGCGCAAATCCAATCCTCACTGATCAATACCGTACAGTGCCGGAAAGTATTCAGACCCCATTCATTTTTCCACATTTTGTTACGTTACAGCCTTATTCTAATATTGATGAAATAGTTTCCCACCCTCATCAATCTACACACAATACCCCATAATGGCAAAGCAAAAATAGGTTTTTAGACATTTTTGCAAATGTATTACAAATAAAAAACTGATATCACATTTACAGAAGTATTCAGACCCTTTACTCAGTACTTTGTTGAAGCACCGTTGGCATCAATTACAGCCTCGATTATTCTTGGGTATGACGCTACAAGCTTGGCACACCTGTATTTGGGGAGTTTCTCCCATTCTTCTCTGCAGATCCTCTCAAGTTCTGTCAGGTTGGATGGGGAACGTTGCTGCACAGCTATTTTCAGGTCCCTCCAGAGATGTTCGATCGTGTTCATGTCCATGCTCTGACTGGGCCACTCAAGGACATTCAAAGACTTGTCCCGAAGCCACTGTTGTCAGTGTTGTCTTGGCTGTGTGCTTAGGGTCATTGTCCTGTTGGAAGCTGAACATTCTCCCCAGTCTGGGGTCCTCTCCACAACATGATGCTGCCACCGCCATGCTTCATTGTAGGGATGGTGCCAGGTTTCCTCCAAACGTGAAGCTTGGCATTCAGGCCAAAGAGTTCAATCTTGGTTTCACCAGACCAGAGAATCTTGTTTCTCATGGTCTGAGTGTCTTTAGGTGCCTTTTGGAAAACTCCAAGCGGGCTGTCATGTGCCTTTTACTGAGAATTGGCTTACATCTGGCCACTACCATAGAGGCCTGATTGTTGGAGTGCTTTTGGAAGGTTCTCCCATCTCCACAGAGGAACTCTAGAGCTCTGTCAGAGTGACCATCTGGTTCTTGGTCACCTCCCTGACCAAGTCCCTTCTCTACCCCGACTGCTCAGTTTGGCCGGGTGGCCAGATCTAGGAAGAGTCTTGGTGGTTCCAAACTTCTTCCATTTAAGAATTATGGAGGCCACTGTGTTCTCGGGGACCTTCATTGCTGCAGAACTGTTTTGGTACCCTTTCCCAGATCTGTGCCTCGACAAAATCCTGTCTCGCAGCTCTACGGACAATTCATTCGACCTCATGGCTTAGTTGTTGGTCTGACATGCACTGTCAACTGTGGGACCTTATATGAACAGGTGTGTGCCTTTCCAAATCATGTCCAATCAATCGAATTTACCACAGGTGGACTCCAATCAAGATGTAGAAACATCTCAAGAATCATCAATGGAAACAGGATACACCTGAGCTCAATTTTGAGTCTCATTGCAAAGGGTCTGAATACTTATGTAAATAAGGTATTTCTGTTTTTTATTTTGAATATATTTGCAAACATTTCTACAAACTTGTTTTTGCTTTGTCATTATGGGGTATTGTGTGTAGATTGCTGAGGATTTCTAGTTATTAAATCCATTTAAGAATGAGGCTGTAACGTAACAAAATGTGGAAAAAGTCAATTGGTCTGAATATAAACTACCGTTCAAAAGATTGGGGTAACTTAGAAATGTCCTTCTTTTGTGTCTAGTTTGAGAAACAGACACCTCCCAAGTCCTCAGCTGGCAGCTTAATTAATTATTACCCGCAAAACACCAGTCTCAACGTCAACAGTGAAGATGCGACTCCAGGATGCTGGCACAGACACTGGACAGAAGAACTCTGCCTAGAAGGCCAGCATTCCAGAGTCGCCTCTTCACTGTTAACGTTGAGACTGGTGTTTTGTGGGTACTATTTAATTAAGCTGCCAGTTGAGGACTTGTGAGGCATCTGTTTCTCAAACTAGACACTCTAATGTACTTGTCCTCTTGCTCAGTTGTGCACCGTGGCCTCCCACTCCTCTTTCTATTCTGGTTAGAGACAGTTTGCGCTGTTCTGTGAAGGGAGTAGTACACAGCGTTGTACCAGTTTCTTGGCAATTTCTCGAATGGAATAGCCTTCATTTCTAAGAACAAGAATAGACTGATGATTATCAGAAGAAAGTCCTTTGTTTCTGGCCATTTTGAGCCTGTAATCGAACCCACAAATGCTGATGCTCTCGATACTGAACTAGTCTAAAGAAGGCCAGTGTTATTGCTTTTTTAATCAGAACAACCATTTTCAGCTGTGCAAACATATTGCAAAAGGGTTTTCTAATGATCAATTAGCCTTTTAAAATTATAAACTTAGATTAGCTAACACAACGTGCCATTGGAACACAGGAGTGATGGTTGCTGATAATGGGCCTGTGTTCGCCTCTATAGATATACCATTAAAAATCAGCCGTTTCCAGCCACAAGTCATTTACAACATTAACAATGCCTACACTGTATTTCTGATCAATTTGATGTTATTTTAATGGACCAAAAAAAATAGCTTTTTAAAAAAAAAACAAGGACATTTCTAAGTGACCAAAGTTTTGAACGGTAGTGTACATGATGTGTAATGTAAGATGATGTAATTTTGTCTGAACTCTGTTAAGACCTACTGTTCCACAGAGGCATATTATACGCAAGAAAAAATATATACTGTCTCATACGGTATTTCCGTCCTGAAAATAATGTCCCTACACGTTGAAACAGAGCAATAATGAAGGAAAAAAAATATGATTGTGTTCATTTTTTGCAACTCTCGTCCTGATATGATTTCGATGAGAAAAATGTTCGGAGAACGCTCCTGCCTCAGTGAGGTGGAAAATTGATTAACCAGTTTAGTTATAAAGCCCGCCCATTACTCCTGAATGCACTTCTCCTGAAGATTAATTTTCATCTGTTTTCTTTTAGTCAAATCGTCAGAACACCTGCCTGGAAGCATAGCATTGCAGAGCAGGGGATATATCACCAACACGATTGCCTTTTAAGCAGGTGGAAAACACTGAAGGCAATCATCCGCTAAGTCATTTTCTTTTATGGTCTTTTTTTGGTCCCAGGAAACAAGTTTGGCATAATTCTGTCTGTTACACAGTAAAATAATAAGTACTGGAGAGATTGGAGCATGCATATGCGAGAGGGTGATTATGTTTGCTGCTTTTAGAGCAAAAAAAACAACAATAAAAATGTTAGACTTGAACTCTTTTTTTTACCCATTAAGCAAGTGGATGTATACCCAAGCCCAAACCTAGACTAGAATACAGTACAATGAAATCCTCAGGTAGATTTCTACAGCAGCTCTATCTTAGTTGTTTTATACTCAAAGACACTAACATCAATAGATTTGAATTAGGTACGCGTTGTGGTCTATTGATGTTTAATAGTATTTGTGTAATTCACATCCATCAAGCAGAGCCCACACCCTCAAAAAAACACATTCCAGAATAGAGGAAGTATTGGGGAAACATGTGGATCAAACCAAATGAAACATATGAAGGGGAGACATAGATGCAAAGAAGTAAACAAGAAAGTGGAGGCATAGAGAATTAGGTCCTGACAATGGCAAGGTAAGAAATGATGTTTTTTTAATAAATACATGTGATAATAACGAAAGCCTGAATGGAATTCATTCAAATTGGTTCATTAACACAATAAATCCCTGTTTCCCCTGATTTAAAACAGTTAAAGTCCACAATCAATGTCCTGTATTCTAAAATCTACGTTCTTACATTCCAAATTCTATATTCCAAATATTCTGAAAAGTGACATGCATTCCTTCTTGAATCATGGTGTTGTAGGAATCAGATGATGTCCTGTGCGATGACCTTAAATGATGATAGGCTTTGCAGCCGGTGCGACACTGTCATTTCTCTCCTACCAGGACACATGGCTTCTATTAGTTGCTCACAGATCTGCATACTGTCACTGCCATATTCACTTCTCATTATGAACACTGTGATCGACTAGGCAGACCGACAGAGGCAGGGAACAGAGGGTCAGTGGAAATGAACATTGTCAGGATGTTCTAACATTCAGCAGGGTCTAAGTTATTGGCTGGACTGTGAAGAAATAGCAGTAGACCTACAGTATAATGTATGTCTTTTTCTACATACTCTGCACACACGGCGATGACGGGGGAAGCAGGTGTGTGTGTGACGCTTGCGTACGCGTGTTTGCCTGTGTGAGCAGTGAACAAACACGCCGGTCTTTGAGCTAACGATCCTCCTTGACCGCTCCTCTTCTATGATCAAGGCACTCAAGCCTTCCTTTAGTGATAAGCAGGCTGTCTCCTATTGATTTGTTGTAATTCCCCTTATTGGCTCAACTGTTAATAAAGTACACTGGCCGGTGATGGATTCAGCAGTAGTGTCAGCCAAGATGTATTTATGTGCATAACATATAGATAACATACTGTAGTTATATCTACATAGACAAACGCACAAATCTGAATGCATGCATGGACACACACGCATATACATAAACACAAACAAAAACGTTCATGCATGTACACGCATAAAAAACGAACGCATATTAATTAAAATATTTGATAGAAACGTGTAAATATTGGAATTAACTAGTGTTGCTTCTGGTTTGCATCATCTAATTCAACCAAGGTCGGTTCTATCCCTTTCCCCAATGAAACAAGACATTATCTTTGGAGCACACCAAGGTTAGTTATACTACATATTTAAAGGCCCAATGCAGCCATGCTTATATCAATATGAAACATTTCTGGGTGTCAATTAAGTACCTTACTGTAAAAAAAAATTGCTTTTTTAGCTAAAAACTATTTCTCAAGCAAGAATTTTGCAAGGACTGTGGGAGCGGTATACAGTGCATTCGGGAAGTATTCAAACCCTTTGACTTTTTCCACATTTTGTTACGTTACAGCCTTATTCTAAAATGTATTAAATATTGTTTTCACTCAATCGACAAACAATACCCCATAATGACAAAGCAAAAAAACGAATTTACGTACGTATTCGGACACTTTACTCAGTACTTTGTTGAAGCACCTTTGACAGCGATTACAGCCTCAAGTCTTCTTGGGTATGACACTACAAGCTTGGCACACCTGTATTTGGGGAGTTTCTCCCATTCTTCTCTGTAGATCCTCTCAAACTCTGTCAGGTTGGATGAGGAGCTCAAGTCCGAGCTCTAGCTGGGCGACTCAAGGTCATTCAGAAACTTGTCCCGAAGCCACTCCTGTGTTGTCTTGGCTGTGTGCTTAATGTTGTTCTGTTGGAAGGTGAACCTCCGCCCCAGTCTGAGGTTCTCAGCACTCTGGAGCAGATTTTCATCAAGGATCTCTGTACATTTCTCCGTTCATCTTTCCCTCGAACCTGACTAGTCTCCCGTCCCTGCCGCTGAAAAACATCCCACAACATGATGCTGCCACCACCATGCTTCCCCGTAGGGATGGTGCCAGGTTTCCTCTAGACGTGACGCTTGGCATTCAGGCTAAATAGTTAAATCTTGGTTTCATCAGACCAGACAATCTTGTTTCTCATGCTCTAAGAATGATGGAGGTCACTGTGTTCTTGGGGACCTTCAATGCTGGGGAAATGTTTTTGTACCCTTCCCCAGATCTGTGCCTTGACACAATCTTGTCTTGCAATTCTATGGACAATTCCTTCGACCACATGGCTTGGGTTTTGCTCTGACATGCACTGTCAACTGTGGGACCTATGTAGACAGGTGTGTCCCTTTCCAACTCATGTCCAATCAATTGAATTAACCATAGGTGGACTCCAATCAAGTTGTTTGAACATCCCAAGGATGATCAATGGATGCACCTGAGCTCAATTTAGTTTCATAGCTAAAGGTCTTAATACTTATGTACATAAGGTATTTCAGTTTTTTACAATTTACTGCATAGTGATGCCACCATGAAAAGCCGAAACTCACGCCCATGCAAACCTGCAGATTAGAACGTCCTGTGTAGATTGCATTTTCAACCAACAACTATCAGGAAATAACACTGATCAAATGTATCAGCTGTTGTACAATATGATACCAAACACAAGGGGGAAAAATACATTTGACTGCACTGAGCCATAACTACTGCTTGTGCTATCAACTTTAGTGGACAGAGTTTAAGAACATGTAGGTCAGTCAAAAAATGTAGTCATAAATGTAGTCTGCCATTCACACGCTCTGTCTCCTTTCCATAGAGCGGACTTTGTAGTCAAGAGATTGACACGGTGTGAAACTGGGAGCGGTGTCTGCTGCTGACCATAGCGCTCTCCTGTAATGTATCCAGCATGCAGTTCAAATGCCAGTCTTTCCCCTCAGGCGCAAAACAAAACCAAAGACAGGCCAGCTGAAGCAAACAGTCTCTCATGCATACAGATCAGTCTCTCCAGCCCTTACCACGTCCATCTCCTCTCTCCATTCACGAGGAGACGCATGTTTTATCTGCTTAACGCCGTCACATCTGACATAGCACTTCCCCAGAAGGCAACATTGGTTTCAGGGATGTCATTACAATGTACTTTGTGACGTCATGGTTAGGTTATATGCTGGATGTAATTGGATGGTTTGTAAACGTATTCTAAGCAACCGGAATATGATGTCTTTCCCATGACATCATGAAACGTATGTCTTTAGGACTTGGTAATAGTATTTTGAACTGTCTTTGCAGATTCCTGCACATTAACAGAGAAAGTAGAATTAATGTTATGCTATATTTAGTCTCCAAACCTGTGCTTCTGCCAGTGACAATATGAAAAGTGGTCAAACTGTTTTGTTACCTGGATAAGTCACTGTTTGGCTAGGGTTGTTTAATATTTCATGACTACATTTAAAGTGATTCATGTGTTTCCCTACAATTACTGGTGGATTGCATTGAGGGGAGCGAGATGGTGACAGTTCCTGTCAGAGGTACATTGCAAGCTGGGTGGTAGGTTTGGCAGGAAGGCCTTAGCCACACTCGTTTAGGTGTTTGTGTGTGTGTGTAGTGACTGACTAACTACTGTTGTCACTTGAGATGTGAAGTGTCCTGCTATGACATGAGAAGTGTGTGTGTGTGTGTGTGTGTGTGTGTGTGTGTGTGTGTGTGTGTGTGTGTGTGTGTGTGTGTGTGTGTGTGTGTGTGTGTGTGTGTGTGTGTGTGTGTGTGTGTGTGTGTGTGTGTGTGTGTGTGTGTGTGTGTGTGTGTGTGTGTGTGTTAGTGCTGAGCGAATAGTGTTTTTTGAGGTTGGTTTCTTTTCGGTTTTTGAATAAGAATCACTTTTAGAAATTTTATTTTAGATTCGTTGTTTTTTAATGGTAAATGCATTATGATGGTTCAATGCTGTAACAACACAGAATAGAACAATTGATGGTAGTGACTTCCCATTACTACTGTATCACTTATTAGGCTCTAACCATCTTTATTCTCATTACTTTTTAAAAAATTCTAATATTTTGGTTGTGTATATTACATATTTGTTTTTAGTATGATGTCTTTATTATTTCATTAATAAAACCCCAATGATGGTAGTTGTTGCCCATGTACTGCTTATCACTTATTATTAAACCATATAAACCATTATTTGACTTTAGTCAAATATTTCAGTTATTGTGTATATCACTTTTTATGTTATTTGATGACTTATTATTTAATTCCAAGTCATCATCTCGTCTCCGCTCAGGTAGTAGTAGCAGCCAGCCAGCCAGCCAGCTACAGTATCTCTGTGCTCCCCAAAATGCCAGCAGCATACCACCCTGCATACCACTGCTGGCTTGCTTCTGAAGCTAAGCAGGGTTGGTCCTGGTCAGTCCCTGGATGGGAGACCAGATGCTGCTGGAAGTGGTGTTAGAGGGCCAGTAGGAGGCACTCTTTCCTCTGGTCTAAAAAAATATCCCAATGCCCCAGGGCAGTGATTGGGGACACTGTCCTGTATAGGGTGCCGTCTTTCGGATGGGACGTTAAACGGGTGTCCTGACTCTCTGAGGTCATTAAAGATCCCATTGCACTTATCGTAAGAGTAGGGGTGTTAACCCCGGTGTCCTGGCTAAATTACCAATCTGGCCCTCAAACCATCATGGTCACCTAATAATCCCCAGTTTACAATTGGCTCATTCATCCCCCTCCTCTCCCCTGTAACTATTCCCCAGGTTGTTGCTGCAAATGAGAACGTGTTCTCAGTCAACTTACCTGGTAAAATAACGGAAAAAAAAAAAAAAGAGGCATCCTTCAGGCTGGTAGGCTAGCCTAGCTGGCTAGCTGCCTGCTGTCTGACAAAATCACTATTTCAGTAGTTCTTCAAAGTAGATAAGGCATACTTTTAACCCGGCTAAATAACAACTATCAACTATCATCTATCAATTAGATGTATTGTTATGGAGAGATCACTGAGGTATAAAGAACTGGAGACTGCGTCCAAGATAATCTGACTGTTGGTTTCAAGGTAATCAACTCACGTTCGCATACGCTGATTTATGGACCAACATCACATGCGCATTAGCACTCATTGCGCATGCACAGGGAGCAGCTCAAGCCGCGCCGACGTCATCATGTCAGGAAAAAAACATGGCAGACATTGGATAAATGTAAAATGTTAATAACTTCGGCTGTGAGTGCTAGAAAACAATCGGCCTCAGCGATGTTTTCTGCACAAAGGTGACGACTAAAGTGTCTTATTAGGAATTTTCTAATCTGACTCCTCTATGTGGCGGTCTATGGAAATTGTCTTTCTGGGCCAGGTGTATGTTAAACTGCAGTACCGAAGCAAGACTGTAGGAGCAGTTGAAATCATGCTTCTAGACCGGAAGATATTTTTAATTTTATTTTATTAAACAGTAACATGCAAAACATTAACATAACAGCCAGAGGGATTCCACAAAGAAATAAGAGGAGAAAAAAAGTAAAAAACACAAATCCACATTTTATCAATTGAAATACACACATGTAGCGAATACATTTTTTTAGACATTTTGTTCTGTATACGATTTAATGACTCTAAGTAGTTTTCCAAATCAGATTCAAAGAAATTAAGAAAAGGGGCTTTTTCTTCATACATTTTGATTTGTGTATGAAAAATGTTCCTAATAAAAGGAAGAGATTTATGATATACTAACTTTCAATTGTGGAATCAGTGTAGTAATATCATATGTCAAACCTAGAAATTTCAGGGATACAACTGCTCTCTAGCCCTCTCGTGTCTCTGTATCGCTCTTCCTCTCCATATTGTCTGCTGGCCCACAGGCAGCTGTAGGTGCAATGGATTCTGGTCATTGTAGTTAATTACCACATTTTCTGCGCTTATCTATGATGAGTTGGACAAATTCAATTAGTTATTTAAAAACTGCAAATAAACTGACATTTTGTGTGTCTGTTTCTACATGTTTGTCAGAGAGATAGAAAAAAAGATGTATATGTTGCATATTGAGTGTATAACGTATATACCATATAAAGAAAATGGTTGATGGATGAGAAGAACATATTCATGCTAGCTACATTAAAGCTATTTGTACCACTGGATGCAAATGATTGATTTATATGTTCCATTAGTAGATTGTATGCACTAGCTGAAATGACAATCATTTCCATGATTATCATTGTGATACATAAATCATGTTTTCGACTCATTATAAACAAACCCCCCCAAAATATCCTCTCTGTGTACCACCATTGGAAAAACCTGTCCTCTAGTATTGCCTTCGGCCAAATGTATTCGACAAAAGAGTTGTGTCTGAATTTAATGGGACAGAAAAATAGCAGTTGTGATAAACGAGCACCTTTCCAGCTCTGAGGGTTTTTTTTCTTGATACTTCACCTCCACAGTTATTGGTTTTCAACCCCCTTTACACATGCAATTTCTCTTCTTTCGTTTCTTTCTACTCTCTTTATGAGGACCTGCATGAATAATTGTTATCACGTAGGGTTAGTATGAAGTTATGAAGAGACTCCATAAGCAGGTAGCAACACATATTGGAAACCTGCTTTTCATCTGAGCAATATGGAGTCAATTGGCTGTCTATAACAATGTTTCCAAACTCCAGTCCATCGAGAACCCCAACACTGCACATTTTTGTTGTAGCTCCGGACAACATGTCAACTAATTATTAAGCCCTCAATGAGTTGAAGTAGTGAGTTTGTCCGAGGCTACAACAGAACTGTTGGGGGTACTCGAGGAGTTGAGAAACACTGGGCTAGAGGAGCACCAAGCAATCACTGGACCTTGACAGTTTCTGGTAATAGTTTAATATTGACTCTCATTGAATACAAAGGGAGGAGAGGAAAGAGTAGACATTACTCAGAGCACTCTTGATATTCCCGATAGTGGACTAGTTCTCTGTTTGAGATGTAGAGCACAGACAGAGATAATCAAACCCAGAGCCAAAGACCAGGAGTTCCTCCTCGGGAATTTGAATGTCCATTAAGCCGAGATTTGCATGCAGCCAGCGCTCCACATTGGCCCATGAATAGATAGGTACTGTACATGTACGCTAATACACACACGCTAATACACACACACACACACACACACACACACACACACACACACACACACACACACACACACACACACACACACACACACACACACACACACACACACACACACACACACACACACACACACACACACACACACACACAGTATTCTAATTCTGCCTGATAGAACCATAGATTAACAGAGGAGGTCTGAACTCCCTGGCATTTTGTTTGTAAAGCTATTTTATTTTGAAATGCAAGAAATGTCTGAATTATGCATAGACTACAATGCATGTGTCAGGTCTTAGTTAAATGTATTTTTGAAATGTAAAAATGAAGAGAATTAGATCATCGTGGGTACAAGCATACATTAAAAACGTAGTTCCAGGACCTAATCTGATTTCCCATGTCATGCATCAACATTACACTTCCCAATAGTTCCTTTGGTAAAGTCACGAATGGATGGTTGGAAATAGCACCGAATGCATTGTCCCAATTTGATTCCGAGAGCCTTGTTCTATTACGGGTGGAAACATCAGTGGTTCTCATGCACCTTAAGCTCGTTAGTGTTCCCTAATTTCCTATTTTGGGAAGCGTGGTGGGAGCCGCTGGTTTCCTAATGCGATCAGAGGGGAACAGAACTGCGGAAAAGCAGGGAGGATCAAAAGCTTTTCCATTAGAATATTCCCTTGTCAGTTTTGGTTTGCCATCGCGCGGGACGTGGCTGGAGACAGCGATTTGATTCCGATTCTGTCGATGGCCGAGCTGGCAGCGCATATCCACACTCAGCTTTTACTTCTCTCTCTCTCTCTTTTACCTATCTCTCTCTCTTTCTCTACCGCTTTTCCAGTAGTCTCGCTCTATTCCTCCCTCTCTTTTTTCTCTCTTATCCTCCTCTCTCCCACGTTGTCTCACTCCTCTCTCTCTCCATATCTCTTTCCCTCTCACTCTGTCTCCCTCCCCTGAACATCGCTAGTTGCCCTGCTCTGCAGCAGTCCCCTCCACCCCTCCTCTGCTTTCTATGAGGATTTGCATTAAGCTGGCCCATTTTGTTTTTTCTCCTTTTGCACCCCCCACCCACCCTCTTGAACCCTCCCATCCCATTCCCACTGCGTTGATTCACCTGAGCCTCCCCCCCCCCCTCTCTCTCTCTCTCTCTCTCTCTCTCTCTCTCTCTCTCTCTCTCTCTCTCTCTCTCTCTCTCTCTCTCTCTCTCTCTCTCTCTCCCCTCCTCTCACTCCATCTGCCTGTGCACCTCCCTTCTCTCACTCATGCTCTCAGTGGTGTTGCCTGCTGTATCCAGTGAAGGATCCGATTAGGATCCCTTCTTCTCTCTTTCAGAGCAGGAGGCTGTGTTCAGGTGCTGAGCCTGAGACAGAGGGGGTGAGTGGAATCACCAGGACCCCCCCCCCCCCCCCCCCCTCCTCCCTCCCAGAGAGGAGTATGAGACACTGAGACACACAGGAGAGAAGAGAAAAGAAAGGGGATTTATTTTCTGCCCATGGTGTCTATACTGCAGCACCTTTGGAGCGCTACAGTGGACCAGTGCGCCACAGAACCACAGAGCGAACAGTGAGGAAGTGGTATTTATGTTAGGTGATAGATGTGATGTTTTGTTTTCAAAACAGTGGTTGCTTCTTCTATACGGATGTGGATGAGTGGTGATAAACCAGGTGGTTATATTTTTCCTCTTCGTCTGTGCTGATTGTGCGTGCGTGTGTGTGTGCGTGTGTGTGTGTGTGTGTGTGTGAGAGAGTTATAGAGAGAGCGTGAGAGAGGGAGGGACAAGCGGCGCTCTGCCATGTGCGACTGATAGCTGCTCGAGACACACGCAGAGTGCGCCACAACAGAGAGCGAGAGAGTGAGCAAGCGAGCGAGTGAACGAGCGCAGGAGATACGCTCTCAGCCAGAAGAGCAGCAGGAGCTGTACACGACGACGCACAAAGGTCCAGAGAGGGAGAGAAAGAAAGTCATTCTATGTCCCTTCCTTCGAGGAAAAGAGAAGCGCGAGAAAGAGAAAACACTTATTTTGCTTTACCTTCAGGGCAAAGTGGCAAAGCGCGTGAAGATTGTGAGAGCGCGAAAGAGACACCCAATGTTTCTTTCCCCTTGGACAATTTAGAACATGTGAATAGCTCTCTAGTTTGAGCTTAAGTTTGCTGTTCGTCTGGGAAATTCTGTAGGAGATTGAAACCTCCGATTGCTTTCAGTCAGGGCACAACGTCAGTGTAAGGGGTGTAAAAGCAAAGAGATCCTCTGAATCCTCTCCCCCGGAACGACTCTGAGGTGAGGTGCTGTGGGTTTAGCTGAAACTGAAGCCGGACCTGCATACGGGTACAGGAGCTAAACCAGGTGGACGTGGGTTCGTAGTGGTCCTAGTATGGGGATGTGTCCATCATGAGCCTGGTCTCAGTAGAGTTTCCCCCGTGCCGTACATCTGTTGTCAGTCCTTCGGGCTTGGATCATGCTTCGTCCCGCCGGTTTCGCGCTGTCGCGGGGCTCCGGGGAAGGGGGTATGTACCACAACCCCAGTCCCCTCCGCCTGCGCCTGAGCCCCTGGATGTGGTCTCTGACTCTGGGATGTATAGCTGGGTCTGTGTGGAGCTCTTCTCCCAGGGGGAGGCAGGATAACAGCGTGGCTGCCGCCGGACCTCAGGAGCAGGCTACGTCCTATACCCACCCGGAGCATCACCTCCACGGGACGCGGCATCACTCATCTGCACCCATCTCTATCTACCGCTCGCCAGCCTCGCTAAGGGGTGGCCATGGTGAGTTACACTTTTGACCTAAATGAACTTGTTCTTAAAACCTAAACCCCTAACCCTAAACTCGAACCTTAATTTCTTTACCCTAGCCTTAAGCAACCACGAACGCAATTCCCTTATGAGTAGACTATTCATTCATCTCTCTCTGCGTAAACCGCAATCTTAAAGCAGCACTTAATAGAATTTATTGAAGGGAAAAGGACATAAAGCAAGAGAAGCAAACACAGGGTCAAAAGAGAAAAAGACGAGATAAAACTGTACAGCGGAAAAGACCAACACTCCTCCCCTCTCTCCTGTGCTTTGCCATGTTGCTGGCTCGGATTAGGGACCCCGTGCTAATAGCTGCTAATTGTAGAGAGTCTTCTTCAAAGCCATCAGGTGCATTAGTTGATTGGCAGTAATAGCGCTGTGGTGGAGCCATCCGCTGGGGAAAGGGGGATGAGAAGAAAGAAAGGGGGAAAAGGGGGTGAGTTTGGAGAGGAGGGAAGAGAGGGAGAGAGAAGGGTGTCAACAGGGCTCTATTGGTCCTCTGATAATATTTAATTAATGGGCTGTATAGTGCTGGTGTGTTTTGGTGGGAGCGTGTGGGAACTTATAAGTGTGCAGCTATTTTGCAATTATAGGGGAGCTCTGCACCCTTCTCCGACAGCGCCACAGCAGTTATTCCATTACAGCAAAATGCTGACTGGGGAAGAAGGGTATATTCTGAATTTGTGTGTGTGTGTGTGCAGGGCTAGACAATAACTTTTTTATCCGTATAACAATTTTTTTTACTTGTACGATAGCTGAAGTCACTTGTAGAACCCCCCCCCCCCCCCCCCCCCCTCACAAGGTATGTGAGAAAAACTCAAACCCCAAGATCCAAGGCAGTTCATCTGGGACATTCCATTGCCTGAAGCTACATCTCTCTCTCGCCCTCTTTCTCTTTAGCCCTCTCTCTCTCTCTAGCCCTCTCGCTCTCATCATCTGACCTCCAACGCTTGATCAATTACGCCTCCTCCTCAAACCTCTTCATTGTCTTGGCTGGCTAGGCCATTTTTTTATCCTAAAAATGTTTGGACATCTTTTATTTAAAATCAGTTTCTCCCCTTTTCTAAAATCCTTAGCACATTACTCAGTCGCTTCTACCCCCAACAACACTTGTTTGTTTTTCGCGAGGCAGCAGTAGCTGAGTGTGGAAGCCTGCGTTCAGCAACATTTTAATTACAAATTCAGCAAAGTCCTTAGGTGAGACGGGAGGTGGGCTCGGGCTTAGCTTTAGAGTGTTGAGGCATGGCACGCTGTGTAGTGCTGGCGACTTTGGACTGTCTTAGCCCAGCTCATTACAATAAGAGAAAAATACTCAAATCACATTTTATTTGTCACATGCGCCGAATACAACAGTGAAATGCTTACTTTCTAAAAACTTACAATGCAGTTTTAAGAAAAATACCTAAAAAAATAAGAAAAAAAGTAAGAAATAATTAAAGAGCAGCAGTAAAAGAACAATAGCGAGGCTCTATACAGGGAGTACCGGCAAAGGTGTGTTGCAATGAAAGAGGAGGAGGAGAAAACGATTGTCTTCTCACCTCTGAGAAACTTCTGCTGGGGTTTTCTACAGCATCTGACGAGCTTGTTGTGTGTGATGCTCGCGAAGGTGCTAAAAAAGGTGCTATATAGAACCCTAAAGGGTTCTTCGGATGGCCCCATAGGAGAACCCTTTGATTAATTAAACCTTTTTGGTTCCAGGTAGAACGCTTTTGGGTTCCATGTAGAACCCTTTCTACATTGAACACAAAGGGGTTCTACCTGGAACCAAAAAGGGTTCTTCCTGGGTTCTCCTATGTGGACAACTGAAGAACCCATTTGGAACCCTTTTTCTAAGAGTATGCATGTGTTCACCTGTGTGAGTGTAACAGGAGTTAGTAAACTGTGATGAATATTCACCAAATCACCAGTTTTCCTCATTTGTTTTTGGTTGAATCTCCTGGTATTTTGTTGGGCTCTGTGTGTGACGTCAGCGCTGCGCGCGTGAGCTCGTTCGGGGCTGTTTCCATCTGAAAGAGGTAGGCTGTGTTCTCTCCCGCCCTCCCATTTTTATTTTATAAAATTCACTAAATGGACATAGTAACCAATGTTAAACATTGTACTTTACTCATACAATATCAGTCAGGATTTCATGTTATAAGTTTGTCTTCCTGAAGTAATATGACGAAGCTATTTTGCTAGCAGGCTAATGTTAGCGCCTTGCTAGCGTTCAGTGTCCGTTGGCTAGCTACCGTTGGTTCAGTTTAGTTTTCATCTTCTGACAGGGGAGGCACAGCAAATATTTAGCCTGTACGACGCGCAGCCCTGATGTCCCCTTTCCTTATGCCCTGTGATTCAGGTATGGAGATTCAGTATGAAATATGTGTGGGTGTGTTTTTGTCTATTCATGTACAGTTGAAGTCTGAAGTTTACATACACTTAGGTTGGAGACAGTAAAACACATTTTTCATGAGGTGGGCGAACAGGACATCTACTTTGTGCATGACACAAGTAATTTTCCCAACAATTGTTTACAGGCAGATTATTTCACTTATTATTCACTGTAACACAATTCCAGTGGGTCAGAGGTTTACATACACTAAGTTGAGTGTGTCTTGAAACATCTTGGAAAATTCCAGAAAATGATGTCATGGCTTTAGAAGTTTCTGATAGGCTAATTGACATAATTTGAGTCAATTGGTGGTGTAACAACGGTCCCGTGTGGCTCAGTTGGTAGAGCATGGCGCTTGCAACGCCAGGATTGTGGGTTCAATTCCCACGGGGGGACCAGGGTTCAATTCCCACGGGGGGACCAGGATGAATATGTATGAACTTTCCAATTTCTAAGTCACTCTGGATAAGAGCGTCTGCTAAATGACTTAAATGTAAATGTACCTGTGGATGTATTTCAAGGCCTACCTTCAAACTCAGTGTCTCTTTGCTTGACATCATGGGAAAATGAAAAGAAATCAACCAAGACCTCAGGAAAAAAATTGTACACCTCCACAAGTCTGGTTAATCCTTCCAAACGCCTGAAGGTACCACATTCATCTGTACAAACAACCGTATGCAGGTATAAACACCATGGGACCACGCAGCCGTCATACCGCTCAGGAAGGAGATGCGTTCTTTCTCCTAGAGATGAACGTACTTTGGTGTGAAAAGTGCAAATCAATCCCAGAACAACAGCAAAGGAACTTTTGAAGATGCTGGAGGAAACAGGTACAAAAGTATCTATATCCACAGTAAAACGAGTCCTTAATCGACATAACCTGAAAGGCCGCTCAGCAAGGAAGAAGCCACTGCTCCAAAACCGCCATAAAAAAGCCAGACTACGGTTTGCAACAGCACATGGGGAAAAAGATCATACTTTTTGGAGAAATGTCTTCTGGTCTGATGAAACAAAAATAGAACTGTTTGGCCATAATGACCATCGTTGTGTTTGGAGGAAATATAGGGATGCTTGCAAGCCGAAGAACACCATCCCAATCGTGAAGCATGGGAGTGGCAGCATCATGTTGTGGGGGTGCTTTGCTGCAGGAGGGACTGATGCACTTCACAAAATAGATGTCATCATGAGGGTGGAAATTTATGTCGATATATTGAAGCAACATCTCAAGACATCAGTCAGGAAGTTAAAGCGTGGTCACAAATGGGTCTTCCAAATGGACAATGACCCCAAGCATACTTCCAAAGTTGTGGCAAAATGGCTTAAGGATGTTAACAATGTTAAGGCATTGCTACCAAATACTAATTGAATGTATGTACACTTCTGACCCACTGGGAATGTGATGAAAGAAATAAAAGCTGAAATGAATTATTCTCTCTACTATTATTCTGACATTTCACATTCTTAAAATAAAGTGATGATCCTAACTGACCTAAAACAGGGAATTTTTACTAAGATTAAATGTCAGGAATTGTGAAAAACTGAGTTGAAATGTATTTGGCTAACGCGTATGTAAACTTCTGACTTCAATTGTATCAGATTCAATAGCCATTTGAATAATTGGCTCATTCATTGAGCCTACGGTAGGTTACATTGTTTTTTCATTGAACGTCCTTTTTAAGATAGGATTTTACTATTCTATTAAAATACTAAATGAGAATGTGGTTCGGATTTATATCTGTGATTTCGTAACTCTTTTTATTCATATTGTGGGTCATTTTGAATTATATTAAGGGGCTTTGTTACTGTGAAACACTATTTGAACCATTCTGTTTTTATATCACTAATTCCTATTCTTTCATCTATGTTTTCTATTCATATTTCAACATTGGTGCCTTATTCTATTAGCTATTGATCTTAAAGCCTTTTATTTAAATGGCAATGTTCTGTCCTATTGTAATGTTCTATCCTGTGTATTATATCATACATTGGGAATGTATGGCAGAGCTGTTTCCATCTGAATGAGGAGAGGCACAGCAAATATATAGCCTGTAGACGTCCAGCTCTGATATCCCCTTTCCTTTCGCCCTGTGATTCAGAGCTGTGACTTATTTAAGGCGCCAGAACACAATGCAACAAACCATCGGACATTGGCGCGGCACCCCAGCAACATGAGTGTGTTTGTGATGCTTGTGTATGTGTGTGTACCTGCCTGCGAGCATGCTTGCATGTGTGTGCGCGTGTGTGAGTGTATGTGACTAATCAGCCTCCTGTTCTCCCACCTCTTTAATAAGAGAGCATAGAGTTTGCTGTGACTGGGAAGGCATGATGCGTAAAGGGGATAACGACCTGTAGAAAGACAAAGGCGACAGGCCAGGGATTTGTCCCACAGACATAATGATCTGTCTGTCGCCTTTGTCTCCAAACCAAGCTTATTAGTGGGTATACAACAATAACTGCCATTGTGTTGTTTTGTTACACCTGTTTCCGCGGCTTAGGAAGGCAACATACAGTATCGAAGAAAACAGGATGTTTGCACACCTGCCTGAACTAGGTGTTTTGCTAGAGCGTTGCCAGTGGTCACAGTTGGATAGATGGCCTTAATCAAAATCCCCTTTGAAGTGGGCTGGTGCTGCTGTACCTGCCAGTGGCACAGAATTGAGTGTTTTGGGCAGCCATTAGAGAGATGATAGAGGGAGGGGCTATGTCAAGAGAGAGAGAGAGAGAGAGAGAGACAGAGACACACAGAGAGAGACACACAGAGAGAGACACACAGAGAGAGACAAACAAAGAGACACACAGAGAGAGAGAGAGACACACACACACACACACACACACACACACACACACACACACACACACACACACACACACACACACACACACACACACACACACACACACACACAGAGACACACACAGAGACACACACAGAGACACACACAGAGACACACACAGAGACACACACAGAGAGAGAGACACAGAGAGAGACAAACAAAAAGACACACAGAGAGAGACACACACACACACACACACACACACACACAGAGAGAGAGACACACAGAGAGAGAGACACACAGAGAGAGAGACACACAGAGACACACAGAGAGAGACACACACAGAGAGAGAGATACACACAGAGAGAGACACACACAGAGAGAGAGACACACACACAGACATTGAGGGAGAGAGATAATTCCACAAGCTAGAGGGGTTCCCAGCATAGGCTACCTGAGTACTCTATCCATTCCCCTCACTATTCAGACATATCTATTTAAAGTCTGGAAATTGAATGTAATATGGATGTTGCACTCTTCTATGTGAGCAGGCTGTGAGATCTATAACCAAATGGGTTTTGGAGATGCTCAATTCAGACATCAAAGCAATCACTGGCACACTCTGATTTAAATCAGACAAAGTGATGTATATATTTGGCAGGGAAACCAATGGGGTCCAGTCCTTTTCATTCATCGTCTTGACTTGGTTTAAGAAATGTAAAGTTAATGAAATCTTGTCTTGTTTAAAGGTATCCTAAATGAAAGTACTATTTCTCTTCCTCTCCCTTACACTATAAGACATCTTGGAGAAGTACGCTTTGAACCGGTTGTGAAGATGTAAAAGGTTGTAAAATAAAAAACAGTTGAGCATTTCTACTTTTTATTAATGGCTGACTTGTTTTAATTTAGACTTTCATGCCCCTTCCTGGTAAAGTGGGTAAAATATGAAGCATAATTGGTCATAATTGCAATAATAGCCTCATATTACCATTCTGCCAAAAGAAACAGTTAAACACATCTTACAATCATCGGCATTTCCATAATTTTCCATAATTCAGTCGAATAATAAAAGCAGTTCAGAAATGAGTAAAAGTGAAAAGCACTTTTACTTATTGTCTTCCCCTTCGCTGACTTCAATCACCTACATCATATTCTTTAGAGTTTTTATTTTCTCCATCCTATACGATTTGATTAACTAGCTTGCGTTTTGACTTGAAAAACAGGCGTTGTGGACGAGTTCAGACGAGAAGTAATTGGCTTCCACAATGGATGGTTCTAATTCAGTTCCATTAGAACAGATGGGAGACGGCTGCACTGGAATAAGTGATTGTGTTACCACCAAGTGGCCCTTTTTATTATTTTTCAACCTTTGACTCCTTTTCGACACTTTATAAAGTCAGTTAGCTCGTTACTTGATTTATGGTTCTCCCAGTTTGTTAGTCCATTCATTAACAGAATCTTTAACGCTCAGTTCATTCAGTGTATGTTTTCAGGCTGATACGACAAATAACTTGTTCCATGAAATTGTTATTAATGCATGGAATAGCCTGAAAGGAAATTGGGATGGAGTTCAGAGCAAGGGCATAGGGTGTATGACCTTTACATGTCTCCTTTGGTGAGAGCCTTGGATGTATAGTTTGAGACCCGGTATGGGATTTGCCATGCTGGGCACTAAAGGCAATGACATTCTAATAAGAATCCACATTTGAATGCTATTGTCAAAGTACTTCCAGTTCCATCATGGAGGATAGTTTGCTTTCAACTCTTTCTGCTCGAAGCATTCTTTCCCAGAGGAACCCAGGGCAGCCCCAGACCCCAGATTGAAGGAACGGAGTGAACCGTGTAGGATCAAAGGGACGTTTAGACCAGAATCCTCAGTATGGGATTATCATACTCGTCAAGACACTGGCGGAGACCTCATAACAGGATCTCATACAGAGAGAGATAGGGGGAGAGGTAGAGAGAGAGACAGTGAGGTAATTTTAAGACACTTTTTTCTTTGCGATGCATTTGCTTACCGTGACTCTAAATGACCTGAAAATGTTACATTTGTCCACATCATTATGAATCATTGATGATTATTTCCAGAATCAGGTCAACCAAATGTTGCGTATAAATACTAACTAGGTAGTGCTATAAATAGGTAGTGTGCTTCAAAGTACACTATTCATTACCACTAATGTATCATGTTCTCTGGTGAGGAAATATGGTAATGTGTAAAGTGAATATTTTCTTTATTCTCTGTATATCAGTGACACGAAGCCATCTGCCATCCCGGCTCCTTCCGTATTGAAAGGACCATTCATAAGTTGTCAAAGCTGAAGTTTCTGTCATCCACCCACATGTCACCAGAGAACTGACGAGTACTGTATGTGAAAACTGAACGTCCAACATGTTCTTATGACATGACACACACACCATTTTGTATTATTACAACTTTATTACTTTGTATTTCGCACCGTTTCCTCGTGACAGTTGAAAAGACAGCAGATGCTGGATGACACATGCCTTGGTTCTTAGTTAGTGAGGAGAAAGAGCTGTGAGATGGAGTACAGAGAGAAGAGAGAGCTGAAATGTAGCGAGAGAAGAGGTAGAGCAGAGAGAGGGAGGGAGATCAGAGACATAGGGAGAGGTAGAACTGAGGGACAGAGAGAGAGTGGTAGAACAGAAAGCTCGAGGTACCTGGGTAAATGGTACAGCAGAGAGAATAGCTGGAGGGGTTGGAGAGCACATTGAAAACACTCTGTATGACTAAAGAAGCCCCGACAGTGGGGCTGAGCCTCACAACCCAGCATTTGTTTGACAGGCTGGAAGACTTATCACTAAAGCCAAGGCACGGAACAACAATGACATGACTGATTTAGATGAAAGAGAAAGAAAGAGGAAAGAGGGAAACATGTTGAGAGTCTGTGTGTGTGTGTGTGTGTGTGCATGCATGCCTTCCTTCATGTGTTGACATTTGACAATGTATATTACTGTATATATGGATATAATATGTTCTCATATATAATATGTTAAAAAAATGGGTCTGCAGGTAGTCTAGTGGTTAGAGCATTGGGACTAGTCCCCGAAAGGTTATAAGATCGAATCCCCGAGCTGACAAGGTAAAAGTCTGTCGTTCTGCCCCTGAACAAGGCAGTTAACCCACTGTTCCTAGGTCGTCAATGAAAATAAGAATTTGTTCTCAACTGACTTGCCTAGTTAAATAAAGGTAAAAAGAAAAAAAAAATATTGGCTGACATTAGTTTTATGATACCTGCAGACATATAACTAGACGTAAACGTCTTCTCACTGTCAACTGCGTTTATTTTCAGCAAACTTAACATGTGTAAATATTTCTATGAACATAACAAGATTCAAGAACTGAGACATAAACTGAACAAGTTCCACAGACATGTGACTAACATAAATGAAATAATGTGTCCCTGAACAAAGGGGGGGTCAAAATCAAAAGTAACAGTCAGTATCTGGTGTGGCCACCAGCTGCATTAAGTACTGCAGTGCATCTCCTCCTCATGGACTACACCAGATTTTCTAGTTCTTGCTGTGAGATGTTACCCCATTCTTCAACTAAGGCACCTGCAAGTCCCCAGACATTTCTGGGGGGAATGGCCCTAGTCCTCACCCTCTGATCCAACAGGTCCCAGACGTGCTCAATGGGATTGAGATCCGGGCTCTTCGCTGGCCATGGCAGAACACTGACATTCCTGTCTTGCAGGATATTGTGCACAGAATGAGCAGTATGGCTGGTGGCATTGTCATGCTGGAGGGTCATGTCAGGATGAGCCTGCAGGAAGGGTACCATATGAGGGAGGAGGATGTCTTCCCTGTAACGCACAGCGTTGAGATTGCCTGCAATGACAACAAGCTCAGTCCGATGATGCTGTGACACACCGCCCCTGACCATAGTGTCTTAACGACCATTCCACAGGTGTATGTTCATTCATTGTTTATGGTTCATTGAAAAAGAATGGGAAACAATGAAGATCTGTGAAGTTATTTGGATTTTTATGAATTTTCTTTGCAAGATGGTCCTGAAAAAGGGACTTTTCTTTTTTTGCTGAGTTTATAACCCGACATATTACTTACACTTGTCACCTTCTCTAATTGCTCCACCATCACCCTCTCTCTCTCTCAACCGTCACCCTTTCAACCGTCACCCTTTCTTTCAACCATCACCCTCTCTCTCACTCTACTGACCTGAAGATGTATTCACAACTGTTTTATTTTATTTATTTATTTTCTTTTGGTCGCTGTTAGAGGTAGTGACAGCAGTTGGTCACACTGATGTAACCTGAGGCCTTAGGTCAGGACAACTGGTAATATCTGGAGTGGGTGGTTAGTTAGCAGACCTGGGTT
This sequence comes from Salvelinus fontinalis, assembly GCF_029448725.1. Taxonomy (NCBI): domain Eukaryota; kingdom Metazoa; phylum Chordata; class Actinopteri; order Salmoniformes; family Salmonidae; genus Salvelinus; species Salvelinus fontinalis. The sequence continues at coordinate 40,902,058 of NC_074679.1, read as the reverse complement.
CAAATAAAATGTGAAATCTTTCAAACGCTTTAGCTGTGCTTGATTGGCTGGTGCATTGGAACCAATGGATTAGTCCTAGAAGTGTGAACTTCACACCCCCTCGTAATTACAACTGGGATACTTAAGACATGATGTGAACGCGACATTAGAACTGAAATGAACAGTAGGCTAAATGCTAAGTAGCAGTAGGCAAACAATAGTGCAGCAAAGCAATGTAAGGTTCAAACACATCGTTTGATAAGTAAGAAACTATAGACCAAATCAAAGTACATAGTAACAAAATACGTCAGATAATCAGGAAGAGCTTCAATCAGTGGAGTCCTGGGATGATGGCTGCCATACAACATTTGGTATGGTATTGACACGATAGTTGAGTGACCGCTCAAACAGTGGAAATTAGAGGTCAACCGATTATGACTTTTTAATGCCGATACCAATAATTGGAGGACCAAAAAAAGTCGATACCGATTAATTGGCCAATTTTTATATACACTGCTCAAAAAAATAAAGGGAACACTTAAACAACACAATGTAACTCCAAGTCAATCACACTTCTGTGAAATCAAACTGTCCACTTAGGAAGCAACACTGATTGACAATAAATTTCACATGCTGTTGTGCAAATGGAATAGACAAAAGGTGGAAATTATAGGCAATTAGTAAGACACCCCCAAAAATGGAATGGTTCTGCAGGTGGTGACCACACACCACTTCTCAGTTCCTATGCTTCCTGGCTGATGTTTTGGTCACTTTTGAATGCTGGCGGTGCTCTCACTCTAGTGGTAGCATGAGAAGGAGTCTACAACCCACACAAGTGGCTCAGGTAGTGCAGTTCATCCAGGATGGCACATCAATGCGAGCTGTGGCAAAAAGGTTTGCTGTGTCTGTCAGCGTAGTGTCCAGAGCATGCAGGCGCTACCAGGAGACAGGCCAGTACATCAGGAGACGTGGAGGAGGCCGTAGGAGGGCAACAACCCAGCAGCAGGACCTCTACCTCCGCCATTGTGCAAGGAGGGGCACTGCCAGCGCCCTGCAAAATGACCTCCAGCAGGCCACAAATGTGCATTGTTATGAAAGCTTGAAATCGGCCCTAATTAATCGTCCACGCCGATTTAATCGGTCGACCACTAATGTAAATACATGTCCTCAAAGATGGAAGCACTGTACTGTCTTTGGTCCCTCCTGATCTCACCCCCTTCCACCTACCTGCAATCATGCAACCACGTGCGCCCACTTATATCAGTGTTGATCAAATTCAACACTCATTGCCCTCCATACAAAAATTACTCACTTCGTGGTCTTATTTTCATGGACAGATTTTGGCCGCGGTAAACCCTCTTGCTTCGCCGCTTTCTTTCTGGTGTGGTGTGTGTGTCAGCCATCTTAATATGTTCAGCTGGTGACAACCTGATCCCCTAAGGTGAGCTGTCAGGTGACATGGCGACCATCTTGGATAGGCACTTTGACCATGAACTTGGCATTTACGTGATATAATCCACAACATATACCCGAAAGGAGTTACTGTGGGGAGTGATAAGTGAGTGAATTGAGTGGTATAGAACACCTCCGATGCATTTTACACAAACATATGAATACTGTACATAAATGCATTACCATTACCAACTCTTGTGTTTCCCACGCATAATATTTTGTTTCAGTCAATTTGGAGCCAGAGTGAGTGTTTATGCTGATTCCTCATTCTGTTGGAGTTGTTGTAAGTGTTCCTTTGCTGTTGCACAACCCATATATTACAAAGCAGTCTGCTAGGATAAGTGAGTGTTTGGTGATTGCTGCGGGAAACCTTTTGATCCTCATTCTGTCATAGTTATTACAATCATCATTATTTTCCACAGCTACAAACAGCTTTGCCTGGTTTGGGTTGAGGGGCCAAGTGTGTGTGCGTGTGTGTGTGTGTGTGCGCGCGTGTTTGGGGCGCTGGGAGTGTCGGTGTGTGTGTGTGTGCGTGTCCGTGTGTGCGCGTGACTAGTTTCTACTTCTTTGAAAAGTGACTTAATGAGCATCAAACACAAACTGTGAAAACTCTACCAGTCCATTAATCAAATCTGTTTTACCATCATAAAGCACAAACACGTGCACTCTCACTCACTCACTCACTCACTCACACCTCCAGATATACTGCAGCAAAGCATACAGCCACATCAGAAGAGTAATCTACCTTTCTACAAAGCCTCTGAGAGAGCACTTGAATGCGTATGCCGCTAGCTTCTGTCCTGTGTGTGTGCACGTGTGTGTGTGTTTGCACGTGTGTGTTTGCGAGTGTGTGTGCGTTTCATCCCTTCCTGCTGTATTCAGCTCTAGCCCCTCCACGCCAACTCAAACCCCGGAAACAACTGGATGACCGACACACAACCTCCGCCATACAACACCACAAAATACAATCATTACAAAACGCTCTCTACTGTACAGTAGAACAATAGCTGGTGTGGAACCATAGGGGAATGCATTAGCCATTAGCCATGCTCTCAGCTCCCAACTGCAGTGGAGTGGGCAGTGACTGTCTGTAGCGCATTCTTGGGGAATGCGTTTGGGGCATGTTATTTGAATTACTACTCCCACATAGTATTAGCATATTGTGTTAAAGACAAATAAACAGTTCCCTATTGGTTCAGGGGAGGATATGTACTTATGGGATTAATGCGGCTGGGGCTAAATCATTTGCAGTAGAGAGAGAGGACAGTGAGAGGAGAGAGTGAGAGAGAGACAGAAAAAAAAGTGGTGGGGAGGGAGAGGGGATACGTAGTCAGTTGTACAACTGAAAGCAACTGAAATGTGTCTTCTGCATTTAACACAACCCCTCTGAATCAGAGAGGTGCGGAGGGCTGCCTTAATCTACATCCTTGTCTCCGGTGCACGGGGAACAGTGGGTTAACTGCCTTGCTCAGGGGCAGAACGACAGATTTTTACCTTGTCAGCTCGGGGATTCGATCCAGCAACCTTACAACAATGCCAGGGATGCAGACAATGACGAGAACACCATGAAAGTTACAAAAGTGCCTCACATACAGTATAACTGTAACACCTTACTTGAAGATGTCTGTCAAATTTCTGCTCTCAGACTGACTCAACATCTGTATTGTCTTATGATACATTTTCGATTTGACTGTGATGTTAATGCTTCTGAGGCAATTATTGCTTTAAAAGAGGAGAAGATGGATTCTGCTTTGATTTTATATTACCTTGCCCACCTCTTCTCTTCTCATCAATACACACACACACACACACACACACACACACACACACACACACACACACACACACACACACACACACACACACACACACACACACACACACACACACACACACACACACACACACACACACACACACACACACACACACACACACACACACACACACCAGGAGTACATTCTCATGGCTCTCAAAGACACCTGTGATTACTATCAGAAGAGCTGAAGGCTTCCTAATCAGCTGTCCATCACTCTACTCTGTGAGTGCTAGACCTGATCAAACGCTGCCAGTCGAATTCACCTCTGAAACTGAATGAGCTCTCTGAATCAGAGGCCATAGTTCCAACCCTCTTGCTCCTTCACTCATTTACTCTCGCTCTCTTTTCCTCCCTTGTTCTCTCCCTGCTGCCGAGCTAACACTCATATCAATCCTCCAGTGGAAATGGCAGACATGAGTCGTTCCATGTCATTTCAGCAAGCCATGACACCCACCATCTCAGATTGTTCTGAAATTTTTTCTGTAGTTAGAAACAGGTAAGATTGGCATTCCTGAAACATTCTATTGTTGAAATGAAGTTTTATCTCAGGGAAATTAAGCTCATTGTTTGCACCCTAATTGGCCCTTTTAATTTCTAGGATTCAGATAATATTCCAGAAATATATTACCCAACATCCAATTTGGACCAAACTTCTCCCTACTAATGAATAAGACATGTGGAATCCCCCAAAAATGTCCAAAGCAACACATGGACCCCCCCACACCCTGTGCCAATCCCACCCCAAAAAACAGTATACAGAATACGTTCAGTATAATCAGAAATAATTTAAACATTACAGTTACGGAACATAGCTTGTCCAAAAAAAGTATGGGGTTAATTGAACCGTGGGTTAGGGTAAGTTAAGCCACTTACACATTTCTGTATTCAACACAATCACAATTGCTTTTTGTAAAGCATATTTTAACACCGGCTTAACACCTAACTAAAGCTGTAAACACTTTTAACATAGGCCAGGCCCTGTTCTTACCTCATATTTCAGCGACAATAGAATGCAACTTTATTGCCCATCCAGGATGGAAATGTTTATTTGGCATCACCTTCCATTAAACTTCTTATGGCTGCAATCCCGTTAACGGGATCGATATGACAACAGCCACTGAAAGTGCATGGCGCCAAATTCAAACAACAGAAATCTCATAATTAAAATTCCTCAAACATACATGTATCTTATACCATTTTAAAGGTAATCTTGTTGTTAATCCCACCAAAGTGTCCGATTTCAAATAGGCTTTTCAGCGAAAGCACCACAAACGATTATGTTAGGTCACCGCAAAATCACAGACAAACACAGTCATTTTCCCAGCCAAAGACAGGAGTCACAAAAGGCAGAAATAGAGATAAAATGAATCACTAACCTTTGATGATCTTCATCAGATGACACTCATAGGACTTAATGTTACACAATACATATATGTTTTGTTCGATGAAGTTAATATTTATATACAAAAACCTCAGTTTACATTGGCGCCATGTTCAGAAATGCCTCCAAAATATTCGGAGAAATTGCAGAGAGCCACGTCAAATAACATAAATACGCAACATAAACTTTGATGAAAGATACATGTTTTACATAGAATTAAAGATACTCTTGTTCTTAATGCAATCGCTGTGTCAAATTTCAAAAAGCTTTACGGCAAAACACAATATTCAATCATCTGAAAACAGCGTTCAGCCACAAAAGCAAGCCATACAGTTACCCTCCAAATTGTGCAGTCAACAAAACTCATAAAAAGCATTATAAATCTTCACTTACCTTTGCTGATCTTCGTCGGAATGCACTCCCAGGACTCCCACTTCCACAAGAAATGTTCGTTTTGTTCGGTAATGTCCATCATTTATGTCCAAATAGCTATTTCTGTTAGCGTGTTTGGTAAACAAATCCAACGTCAGGGAAGCACGTTCACTAAAAGCGGACCAAATGTCCAAAAGTTCCGTAACAGTCAGTAGAAACATGTCAAACGATGTATTGAATCAATCTTTAGAATGTTTTTAACATAAATCTTGAATAACGTTCCAACCGGAGAATTACATTGACTTCAGATGAGCGATGGAACAGAGCTCCCTCTCATGTGAACGCGCATGGTCAAAGCATGGTCAGGTCATGGCAGACCTGACTAATTCCCCTCTCATTCGGCCCCCCTTTCACATTAGAGGCATCTGACAAGGTTCTGCAGATTGTTGACATCTAGTGGAAGCCGTAGGATGTGCAAACTCATTCAATAGGATTCAATAGGATATTGGTTGAAAATCGACCAGCCTCAGAATTCCCACTTCCTGTTTGTATTTCTTCTCAGGTTTTTGCCTGCCATATGAGTTCTGTTATACTCACAGACATCATTCAAACAGTTTTAGAAACTTCAGAGTGTTTTCTATCCAATATGAATAATAATATGCATATATTAGCAACTGAGACTGAGGAGCAGGCAGTTTACTATGAGCACCTCTGTGCACCTTTCATCCAAGCTACTCAATACTGCCCCTGCAGCCATAAGAAGTTTAAAAGGACCACATACAAATACATTCTCACATCATACACTTTTAAACGATCATGTTGCATACACTAACAATATAGAGAACATTAATACATTCACTCACAACCGGCAGCTGTTCCAACTGCACTGGATAGATAAGAACATATACTGATACAATTTACTTTGAATTTAGTAGTCCAACAGCACATGGAACGAATAAATGTTTGAACACGTTCTTCTTGGCCATGGGCATACTGAAGCGCCGGCCAGAGGGAAGCCTCTCCAACTGAGGGTGCATTGCATTACCCCTGGAGAGAAAACACTTCAATTTGCTCAACTTGCCATTGGCTCAACTTACCCCAAGGCAAACGTTTTGACTATAGCAGCCTACCCAGCCACAAGGATGCACTTTCATGCTAGGTTCATATGGAAGCTTAGACCTCATATGGAAGGTTAGAGACCCAACTGATGTATAGAATGATCTTAAAATGATCAACTTTGGTTTAGATACAAGCATCATGAAACCTCTAACACAATAAATTAATTTGACTTGGTGGAAATCCGTTTTTTCATCCGTTTTTTCAACCTAACTTGCTTACCTCTTTTTCCATGTGGTTTCTTCCTTCACAGGCTCCATGAAATGATGAACTCTTCCTAAATATGTGGACAAATAATACATTTTGTGTATGGTTTTCTAGAAACAAGGGTGGCTCAATTAAACCCTTTGGCTCAACTTACTGAATATGGGATATCTAGTCAGTTGTACTGACCCCACTCTCCCCTAGTGTTTTTCAATTCTAATGGTGTTGGGTTGCATCGGGTTTAATGGTAAATGTCCAGTGTTTCTCCTACATGCATTTAGTAGTGAGACACTGCCACTGCTAAATTGTGGCCACCACAATTTATACATGTAGATGTATAGATTCCCCTGGAAGATCCCCCTCCCCCGCAAGAATACATTGATTACTAATCACAAGACATATAGAGCTGTTTCCTGATAATTGTATTTTTAATTTTACATTTAATTTTACTATTTAATTTTTTTAGTAAGTGGTAGATCGGCTTTAATATTGCATATAGATTGTGGATTCCATCAATGTAATTGTCTTTATCATTTCCAATCCCCCATATATATTTTTGGGGTAAATATATATATATATATATATATATATATATATATATATATATATATATATATATATATATATATATAAGAATAAAGAAGGAAAATGTATTTAAAAATATATATGTTTCAAATAATATATATATATATATATATATATATACATATATTATTTGAAACATATATATTTTTAAATACATTTTCCTTCTTTATTCTTTTTCCCTAACCCTACCTTAGTTGGTGTAAACTAATGGACAACAATATGGACAACAATACTTAAGCTTCCGCTTCCACTTCCATCTTATACATTCTTCATATTACATACATTTCACGGACAGTATATTTTACAAAAGTTATCTTTTGTTTGTTTTTCGTCCCAGCCTTCATCCTACCCTTAACCCCTCCCATCTACAGTTGAAGTCGGAAGTTTACATACGCGTTAGCTAAATACATTTCAACTCAGTTTTTCACAATTCCTGACATTTAATCTGAGTAAAAATTCCCTGTCTTAGGTCAGTTAGGATCACCACTTTATTTTAAGAATGTGAAATGTCAGAATAATAGTAGAGAGATTGATTTATTTCAGCTTTTATTTCTTTCATCACATTCCCAGTAGGTCAGAAGTGTAAATACATTCAATTAGTATTTGGTAGCAATGCCTTTACATTGTTTAACTTGGGTCAAACATTTCGGGTAGCCTTCCACAATTTTGGCCCATTCCTCCTGACAGAGCTGGTGTAACTGAGTCAGGTTTGTAGGCCTCCTTGCTCGCACATACTTTTTCAATTCTGCCCACAAATGTTCTATAGGAATGAGGTCAGGGGTTTGTGATGGACACTCCAGTACCTTGACTTTGTTTTCCTTCAGCCATTTTGCCACAACTTTGGAAGTATGCTTGGGGTCATTGTCCATTTGGAAGACCCATTTGCGACCAAGCTTTAACTTCCTGACTGATGTCTTGAGATGTTGCTTCAATATATCCACATAATTTTACTTCATCATGATGCCATCTATATTATGAAGCAAAGCACCCCCACAACATGATGCTGCCACCCCCGTGCTTCACGATTGGGATGTTGTTCTTTGGCTTGCAAGCCTCCCTATTTTTCCTCCAAACATAATGATGGTCATTATGGCCAAACAGTTCTATTTTTGTTTCATCAGACCAGAGGATATTTCTCCAAAAAGTATGATCTTTGTCCCCATGTGCAATTGCAAACCGTAGTCTGGCTTTTTTATGGCAGTTTTGGAGCAGTGGCTTCTTCCTTGCTGAGCGGCCTTTCAGGTTATGTCAATATAGGACTCGTTTCACTGTGGATATAGATACTTTTGTTTCCTCAATTAGCCTATCAGAAGCTTCTAAAGCCATGACATAATTTTCTGGAATTTTCCAAGCTGTTTAACCTGTTGGGGATGGGGGCGCTGTTTAGACTATTTATGCTAATTTGGCTAATTTTTTAAACGGCTTCCCACAAAATCCTTGATCGTACAATATGCATATTATTATTATTATTGGATAGAAAACAGTCTATAGTTTCTATAGGAGTTGAAATTTTGTCTCTAAGTGGAACAGAGCCCATTCTACAGCAATTTCCCTGACATGGAGTCAGATTTGAGAAATGTTGGCCACTCTTCTGAAGTCATTTAAAAGGGCACTGTCGTTGCTATGACTATACGGACACTTCTTACGTCTTCCCCTGGATGCCTTTACGTGATGACGATTCCAACGGGGTCGATTGCGCGTTCACAGGCCCTACAAATGAAAAAAACCTTTAGCTAGCAAGTCTTTTCTTGCTGCGTAACGCGCGTGGAAGACACCGACCCTCTCCTGTTCCAAGCGTTAGTTTAGCCTGTTATATTTCTCCGGTCATCTTTTCACTCGTTATAGGAGTTACAAACATCATAAAGTAGTTAATTTAAAGCGTTTTATAGCAATTTATATCCGTTTAGTGCGATTTTGGGACATTTATTTTTGCAACGATGTGAAAAGTTGGGCACGCTTTTCAGTTCATCCCGAACGCAGTTGACATTTCCACATGGCAAGAGGACAGCTTTCCACCAAAAGACGATTTCTCCCAAGAAAGGATCCTTTGCCCAAGATACTGATGGAAGAACAGCTCAAGGTAGGACATTTTTATTATGATAAATCGTGTTTCTGTCGAAACATTTTAGTGGCTTAGGACGCCATGTTTTTTGACGTAGCTTCGCTTGGCGCAAACTGTATTGAAAAGTAAGGATAAATTAAAAAATGTAATAACGCAATTGTATTAAGAATTAAATTGTCTATCAATCCCTGTCCACCCTATATTTTTTAGTCACGTTTATGAGTATTTATGTATAAGAGTAGATCACTGTCTAAGTGGCGCAAGGACATTTTCTGACCAGCTGAGCTACATTTCACATTGTCTAACCATGATTTTGGTGGCTAAATATAAACATTTTCGATCAAACTGTATATGCATGTTGTAATGTGATGTTACAGGAGTGTCATCGGAAGAATTCTGAGAAGGTTAGTGAAAAAATTAATATCTTTTGGCGATGTTGACTTTTATCGCTCACTTTGGCTAGAATCAATGCTGGGCTGCTAATTGCTATGTGCTAAGCTAATATAACGATTTATTGTGTTTTCGCTGTAAGACACTTAGAAAATCTGAAATATTGTCTGTATTCACAGGATCTGTGTCTTTCGATTCGTGTATGCTGTGTATTTTTACGAAATGTTTGATGATTAGTAGTTAGGTAAACACGTTGCTCATTGTAATTATTCTAGTCCATTTGTGATGGTGGGTGCAATTGTAAACTATGCCATCTACCTGAAATATGCACTTTTTTCTAACAAAACCTATCCCATACCATAAATATGTTATCAGACTGTCATCTAATGAGTTTTTTTGTTGGTTAGGGGCTATAAATATCTTAGTTTAGCCGAATTGGTGATGGCTACTGGTGTTGGTGGACAAATAAAAGATGGTGGATTATGCTAATGTGTTTTTATGTAATAGATGTACATCTTTACATATTGTGTCTTCCCTGTAAAACATTTTAAAAATCGGAAATGTTGACTGGATTCACAAGATCTGTGTCTTTCATTAGCTGTATTGGACTTTAATGTGTGAAAGTTAAATATTTAAAAAAAATATTTTTTTTGAATTTCGCGGCACTGGTTTTTCAGTGGGGGGGGGGGGGGTGTGCCGCTAGCGCCACGCTGATCCTAGACAGGTTAAAGGCACAGTCAACTTAGTGTATGTAAACTTCTGACCCACTGGAATTGTGATACAGATAAGTGAAATAATCTGTCTGTAAACAATTGTTGGAATTTTGTTTGCACATTCTTCAAAGCAAAACTGCTCCAGCTCCTTCAAGATGGAAGGGTTCCGCTGGTGTACAGCAATCTTTAAGTCATACCACATATTCTCAATTGGATTGATGTCTGGGCTTTGACTAGGCCATTCCAAGACATTTAAATATTCCCTCTTAAACTACTCAAGTGTTGCTTTAGCAGTATGCTTAGGGTCATTGTCCTGCTCGAAGGTGAACCTCCGTCCCAGTCTCAAATCTCTGGAAGACTGAAACAGATTTCCCTCAAGAATGTCCCTGTATTTAGCACCATCCATCTATCCTTCAGTTCTGACCAGTTTTCCAGTCCCTGCCGATGAAAAACATCACCACAGCATTATTCTGCCACCACCATGTTTCAGTGTGGGGATGGTTTTCTCGGGGTGATGAGAGGTGTTGGGTTTGCGCCAGACATAGCGTTTTCGTTGATGGCCATAAAGCTACATTTTAGTCTCTGACCAGAGTACCTTCTTCCATATGTTTGGGGAGTCTCCCACATGCCTTTTGGCGAATACCAAACGTGTTTTCTTATTTTTTTCTTTAAGCAATGGCATTTTTATGGCCACTCTTCTGTAAAGCTTAGCTCTGTGGAGTGTACAGCTTAAAGTGGTCCTATGGACAAATACTCCAATCTCCACTGTGGAGGTTTTCAGCTCCTTCAGGGTTGTCTTTGGTCTCTTTGTTGCCTCTTTGATTAATGCCCTCCTTGCCTGGTCTGTGAGTTTTGGTGGGCGGCCCTCTCTTGGCAGGTTTATTGTGGTGTCATATTCTTTCCATCTTTTAGTAATGGATTTAATGGTGCTCCGTGGGATGTTCAAATTTTCAGATATTTTTTTATAACCCAACCCTGATCTATACTTCTTCACAACTTTTTCCCTGACCTGTTTGGAGAGGTCCTTGGTCTTCATGGTGCCGCTTACTTGGATGTGCCCCTTGCTTAGTGGTGAAGCAGACTCTGGGGCCTTTCAGAACAAGTTTATATATATACTGAGATCATGTAACAGATCATGTGACACTTAGATTGCACACAGGTGGACTTTATATAACTAATTATGTGACTTCTGAAGGTAATTGGTTGCACCAGATCTTATTTAGGGTCTTCAAAGCAAAGGGGGTGAATACATATGCACGCACCACTTTTTCGTTAAAAAAATATGTATATATTTTTTGAAACAAGTATTTTTTTTTCATTTCACTTCACCGTTTTGGACTATTTTGTGTGTGTCCATTACATGAAATACAAATAAAATTAATTTAAATTACAGGTTGTAATGCAATTATTTTTTTTTAACACCAAGGGGGATGAATACATTTACAAGGCACTGTGTAACACTCTATTCTACTAGCTCAAAGCTCAGACACCCACGCATACCCCACAAGATATGCCACGAATGGAACTCTATTCCACATCAGGTAACTGATGCAGGCAGTAGAATCAGATAGAAAAAACAATAAAAATACACCTTATGGAACAGTGGGGACTGTAAAGAGACACACACACACAGGCACAGACACACATACACATGATAAGACACGCATGATTTTTGTATTGTAGATATGTGATAGTAGAGCAGTGGCCACAGAGAAAACGCTTTGTGTTTTGAAAAGTGTTAGGAAATGTAATGTCATGTAACATTTTAAATGTTATATAACTACCTTAATGTTGCTGTACCCAAGGAAGAGTAGCTGCTGCCTTTGCAGCAGCTAATGAATGAATACAAATACAAATATTGGTTGCAAGAATTTTGTATAATAATTTAAATAGAAAAATATTACGTTTTTAATTGGCTGTTATTTTGTGTATCAGTTCATATACCGTGTGCCATGGAATCAGTATGAATGAATGAATTATTTTATTAGGGTTGTCACAACATTTTATTACCTAACCCCATTTCTCCATCTTGTAGGAATAGTCTTGTAGGAATAGTCTTCATCTGAGAATTGCAAAGGGATAGCCCTCTCAGAGAGCGGCCACTTGTTGGACAATTCAAAGATAGTTTGGTTGAAGCGTTAGGTTGCTAAGACAAGGATAAACTGAATTGCTTTCATGGAGGACTGGCTTGAATTGTGAAGATGAACACACTCACTCACTCACTCACTCACTCACACACACACACACACACACACACACACACACACACACACACACACACACACACACACACACACACACACACACACACACACACACACACACACACACACACACACACACAGATAACTTTTTTACATCTACAAAACATGTTTCTTCACCCCTTGCCCCTTCACCACCATATAAAAACTGAGGCAATTGACCATGATCTGCAGCAGAGGGGGCTATAGGAGGACAGGCTCATTGGAAGGGCCGGAATGGAATTAATGGAACGGTATCAAACACACCACACATATGGAAATCGCATGTTTGACTCCGTTCCATAATTCCATTCTAGCCATTACAATGAGCCCGTCCTTCTACAGCTCCTCTCACCAGCCTCCTCTGATCTGTAGTATCAGTGAAGAGGTTGATGAGGGTGGTGTGTGAGCAGATCTGTATCGTTTCTCTTTCTTTCCATCTTCTTTTCTTCTGCTGCAGTCTTGTAACTGTCATGTAGGATTTTGAACCACTAGTACACACGCCAGATCAGCCAAATCATTGCCCTCTTCCAAGAGTGTTCGGGGACAGCTGTGTATGTGTGTGCCTGTGTGCGCGCATGTGTGCTGACACAGCCCAGTGAGTCCACCTGCAGTAAGGCACCTCGGAATAAACAAGGCCAGTGTGTTCTGAGAATGATGTATCTCCCAGGGATGTTTTTGCTTGTCCTACAGGATGCCTTATTAGCCACACTGAAATTCAACATCACCCAGGGAGGTTTTTGGTTGTCCTACAGGATGCCTTATTAGCCACACTGAAATTCAACATCACCCAGGGAGGTTTTTGGTTGTCCTACAGGATGCCTTATTGGGCCACACTGAAATTCAACATCACCCAGGGAGGTTTTTGGTTGTCCTACAGGATGCCTTATTGGGCCACACTGAAATTCAACATCACCCAGGGAGGTTTTTGGTTGTCCTACAGGATGCCTTATTGGGCCACACTGAAATTCAACATCACCCAGGGAGGTTTTTGGTTGTCCTACGGGATGCGTTATTGGGCCACACTGAAATTCAACATCACCCAGGGAGGTTTTTGGTTGTCCTACAGGATGCCTTATTGGGCCACACTGAAATTCAACATCACCCAGGGAGGTTTTTGGTTGTCCCACAGAATGCTTTATTGGGCCACACTGAAACTCAACTAATTAGATGAAAAGGAGCTGCCATAAGAGACTTGGACTTGGTCACCAATAAAATCAACCAAATCAACTAAATGACCTATTCTGGCAACAATGAAAATCAAATCAAATGTACCTATAAAGCCCTTCTTACATCAGCTGATATCTCAAAGTGCTGTACAGAAACCCAGCCTAAAACCCCAAACAGCAAGCAATGCAGGTGTAGAAGCACGGTGGCTAGGAAAAACTCCCTAGAAAGGCCAGAACCTAGGAAGAAACCTAGAGAGGAACCAGGTTATGAGGGGTGGCCAGTTCTCTTCTGGCTGTGCCGGGTGGAGATTATAACAGAACATGGCCAAGATGTTCAAATGTTCATAGATGACCAGCAGGGTCAAATAATAATAATCACAGTGGTTGTCGAGGGTGCAACAGGTCAGCACCTCAGGAGTAAATGTCAGTTGGCTTTTCATAGCCGATCATTCGGAGTATCTCTACCGCTCCTGCTGTCTCTAGAGAGTTGAAACCAGCAGGTCTGGGACAGGTAGCACGTCTGGTGAACAGGTATGGGTTCCATAGCCGCAGGCAGAACAGTTGAAACTGGAGCAGCAGCACGGCCAGATGGACTGGGGACAGCAAGGAGTCATCAGGCCAGGTAGTCCTGAGGCATGGTCCTAGGGCTCAGGTCCTCCGAGAGAGAGAAAGAAAGAGAGAATTAGAGAGAGCATACTTAAATTCACACAGGACACCGGATAAGACAGGAGAAATACTCCAGATATAACAGACTAACCCTAGCCCCCCGACACATAAACTACCGCAGCATAAATACTGGAGGCAGAGATAGGAGGGGTCGAGAGACACTGGTCCCATCCGACGATACCACCGGACAGGGCCAAACAGGCAGGATATAACCCCACCCACTTTGCCAAAGCACAGCCCCCACACCACTAGAGGGATATCTTCAACCACCAACTTACTATCTTGAGACAAGGCCGAGTATAGCCCACAAAGATCTCCGCCACGGCACAACCCAAGGGGGGGCGCCAACCCAGACAGGAAGATCACGTCAGTGACTCAACCCACTCAAGTGACGCACCCCTCCTAGGGACGGCATGGAAGAGCACCAGTAAGCCAGTGACTCAGCCAATGTAATAGGGTTAGAGGCAGAGAATCCCAGTGGAGAGAGGGGAAGCGGCCAGGCAGAGACAGCATGGGCGGTTTGTTGCTCCAGTGCCTTTCCGTTCACCTTCACACTCCTGGGCCAGACTGCATGGAAGTACTCAGTTAGAATACTCACATTTATGTTAATTTCAGTTCCCAGAATATACGATTAAGCACATATACACTTATCTCTGTGTGTTGGTACATTAGTCCTGCTAGGTAGATGACTCTGTTTGCTCTGCCAGTGTAGACACTCCAGATGGTGACTCGTCTTGATGCTGCTCTGGTCTGAAGTGTGTGTGGGCGGGAGACACGAAAGCATCACGGGCTGTGTGCGCGTGTGTGTTACACCATGTGTCATCAAGGAAGAATCAAAGCACAGTAAACGAGACAGTTTAGCTTCTCATTCTCTTTAACCCAGTAGACGGACAGAAAGATAGTTCTAAGAAAGGAGGTTACGTCACCTCAGTGGTAGAGCTACATCGAGTGCTGTTAGAGGATGATCGTTCATCCCAAGGCAGCAGGTCTTGCAATGGCGTGGCAGCACAGGGGTGTGAAGGCGGGTGTGTTTCCAAGCTGTGTCACTGTGGAGCGGTGTCGATCCAGATGGTGTGATCAAACCCACCGCGCCACCTCAATGGCCCCAGCAACGCTATTGATGTGTGTGCGTGTGTGTGAACTAAATTAATCTGGATTGTGTTTGAACCATAATGAGGGGTGACATTTTTAATTGAACACTTCTCTACTCACTCACCTCATGAATGATTTCCTTGCTCGCTCTTTTAACCAGGGGCAATTCCATGGTAATGTTATTTACGCTGAGATTCAGATTTTTCCCTTTAAAATGTATACCTAACTGTAATGAACATGAGGGGAGACAGAGAGCTGGGTTCAAGCGCAGGGCTCAGCAGGTTTTTATTGCAAAGGACCACAGGAGGCAGGTAGATAGCTGTGTCCAGGGCAGGCAGAAGGTCATACACAGGGGGTCCAAAAGGGAAACAGTACAGGCCGGGAAAAGGCTAGTAACATAGTCCGGGAGATCAGGCAATGGGTAGATAACAGGAAATTGGATAGGCTAAAGTACAGGCAGGGAATAGACAAAAGACGTCGTTAGTGAGGCAGGCAAAAACTATCACAAACGGGAGGAGTAACAGCACTCTGAAAGACATGTATCACAAAACAAACAATACCTCACAGTGAGGGTTGCAAAGAACTGAACTAAATAGTGTGTGATAATGACATACAGGTGTGTAGAATTCAGGTGATTGGCACCTGGAGAGTGAGCTGCGTTCAGGGGATCTAGGTGTTTGTGGGTGTGAGTTGGAAGCAGACGTTACACTAACAAAATCCATTGATTTCAAAGTTCAGCCATACACTCTATGCACTACTACTTTTAACAATTTCCACTGAACATTTAGCAAAAACACATTTACAGGAAGAACTGTGAAGATACAACGTTTGGTAACCGAGGAAGTTTGGTAACAGAATTACGGTAACAGTAATCCTCAGTTGTGTTCTGTTACCAAACTTTGCGTCTGCGTACTTTTTCCAGTAAAAGTGTATTCATTTATTTACTTTACTGTGAAATTGTTCAAAGTAGTCATTGTGCATAGAGTTGTATGGTTTGTTAAACGTTTAAATAAATCGTTTTTGTTTGGCATACAGTTTAAATTGAAAGTCTCCGTTGCCCTGGAATTGCCCACAGGCTTCACTTTGTCTTTTAACCAGGCTTACGTTCATTAACTTAATGCTTGTTCCGTTATGCATAAAGCCAACACTTCCTCTACTGTGACGGGAGGTGTCCGCCATTTACATAAATGACAGGAAATATGTTTGACCTGAAGACTGATGTAATAGCACCTGGGAGTCAACTATTCCTGTCTGTCAGACTCAGAAAAAACCCAAACTTGACATAGTTTCTTTGTCAGAGACTGCAGATTGTCTTAGTTGCTCAGATGCAGAATGATCTATGTCCATGCTGTACTTGTCTCAGAAGAAGTATGAAGAGAGAGGAGAATGGTACATGACTTGGGTTTGGATGAAGGGGAGGGTGGGAAAAGAGAGGAAAATGGAAGATATATTAGTTTTACGGCTGTACTGCAGCTGCATAGCACACCTGTCCATGAAGGGATTTACTCTTCAATGTACAGGAGGACATATTGTCCAACTGAATCTTTTGAGTACCATTTACTTCCCGTTTTGTGTTCTAATGAATTAGGATATAATTCCTTGAGGAACTCAGTGTAATGCAGTTTAACATATATGTTTAATATGTGCCAAGACTAAAAGACAGATAGAGAGAGTAAAAGGCTGAGAGAGCAAGAGAGGTAGAAAGGGTAAAGGAAGATAAAACAAAATACATACTTCAGATATGGTATGAGAGAGATATGGAGAGACATACAGAGTGGATTGGACCTTGAATCAGGCTGGCTTTCTACTGCAAAAAGGTGATAGGCATTTGAAATTGAAATCCAGGGATCGGCTCAGAGCACGTAGAGAGCACACACTGGCCTTAAAGACCACACCGTTAAACTATTGGTATGTCTAACCTACACACATATACACACACGCATGCATGCAGGCATGCATTTACGCATTTACGCACGCACGCAAACACACACACACACACACACACACACACACACACACACACACACACACACACACACACACACACACACACACACACACACACACACACACACACACACACACACACACACACACGATAACAATAACAGACAAACACCTCTGAAACTCTTACCCGCGATCACATGTTTTCCCTCTGCAAATGAGGTAGGTGCACTTGAGTAGAATAATCAGGAGCGGCCTTTACGAACCTCCACTCTGCGCAACTTTAAGCCACATATCATGATTACAGAGTGTCAGAGGGCTGATCAAGACAAACCATGGCACCATCCATCTTGATGTGACGCTTTGATCCCAAGCGCCGTGGTAAATTGAGCTTGACGGCTCCTCGCTAACCAGTTCCCCTCCTCTCTTAGATGTTGTCAGATCTACTGACACATGGTCTCTGTGCTTGTTTAGCATGGGTTTGTGCTGTCGGGGATGTATCCAATTACCAATTAGCTTGCCACTGTCCATGCCACTTTTTTATTTCCGTAGACAAATGGCACAGGAAGGCGCTGTGATGTCAGGTTTGGGGAAATTCTGTGGAAAGGTTGTTTGGTGTGGTTCCTGTGGAGGACAGATCCATGGTTGAACCAAAGCCAATAGACACACCATCATAAAAAACAGAACTTCCTTAATTACTTAAGTATTCAGACCCTTTGCTATGAGATTCGAAATTGAGCTCAGGTGCATCCTGCTTCCATTGATCATCCTTGAGATGTTTTTACAACTTTATTGGAGTCCACCTGTGTTACGTTCAATGGATTGGACGTGATTTGTAAAGGCACACACCTGTCTATATAAGGTCTCACAGTTGACAGTGCACGTCAGAGCAAAAACCAAGTCATGAGGTCAAAGGAATTGTCTGTTGAGCTCCGAGACAGCATTGTGTCAAGGCACAGATCTGGGGAAGGGTACCAAAACATTTCTGCAGCAATGAAGATACCCAAGAACACAGTGGCCTCCATCATTCTTAAATGGAAGAAGTTTGCAACCACCAAGACTCTTCCTAGAGCTGGCCACCTGGCTAAACTGAGCAATCGTGGGAGAAGGGCCTTGGTCAGGGAGGTGACCAAGAACCCGATGGTTCTGACAGAGCTCTAGAGTTCCTCTGTGGAGATCGGAGAAACTTCCAGAAGGACAACCATCTCTGCACCTAAAGACTCTCAGACCATAAGTAACAAGATTCTCTGGTCTGATGAAACCAAAATTTTACAGGATCTAGGCAAAGATGAACGAAGCAAAGTACAAAGAGATCCTAGATGAAAACCTGCTCTAGAGTGCTCTGGTTCTCAGGTTCTCAGACTTGGCCGAATGTTCACCTTCCAACTGGACAACGACACTAAGCACACAGCCAAGACAACGCAGGATGGCTTCGGGACTAGTCTCTGAATATCTTGAGTGGCCCAGCCAGAGCTCGGACTTCAATCCGATCGAACATCTCTGGAGAGACCTGAAACTAGCTGTGCAGCGACGCTCTCCATCCAATCTGACAGAGCTTGAGAGGATCTACAGAGAAGAGTGGGAGAATCTCCCCAAATACAGTGTTGCCAAGCTTGTAGCCTTGAGACTTGAGGCTGTCATCGCTGCCAAAGGTGCTTCAACAAAGTACTGAGTAAAGGGTCTGAATACTTATGTAAATGTACTATATAATATATATTTTTAGAATATGTCAAAAATGTCTAAAAACCTGTTTTTGCTTTGTCCTTATGGGGTATTGTGTGTAGATTGATGTGGAAAAATAACAACTATAACGTAAGAAATGTGTAAAAAGCCAAGGGGTCTGAATACCTTCCGAAGGCACTGTAAGAACCAGTCAGACCAGTTCCAAATTTAATCGTAGAGTGACAGCTTGTGATGTTTTGTTACTGGTGGTTACTGTCCAAGGTCAATACGAATCGTTAGTAAAGATGGTGCTGTTTATTTTATAACACAGTATTGCTGTTTTTATGCTTCTTGGTTATAAATAGGTAGTATGTGATTGTCAAGTAATTCCTGAATAGATTGACTTCATACGAAGAGAGAAGAAAGGATATGTCTCAATACATCTGTGTTGTGCAAACTGCAGGAAGTAAGATAACGGTCACTTTGTACGTTGATGTGTAAAGGCCTGTGTGTTGTGTATAAATACATGTTCATTCCCAAAGAGAGCTCTCAAGTTACCAGTCAGATAACATATACTGGGGTATCATCCTGGGATTCAGGCGGTGAAGTCACCTATACAATGTGTTCATTAATAGATGCCGTGTAATAATCTCTCCTAATCCTGCTATAATCCACACGGATATATCCACAATAGTTCAATATTTCCCCCTTATTTTTATTCCCATGCTAATCTGAGGAATGTGGGCAGATGCTTGTATCACATTAACTCCTCTCATTATCACGTTTCTGCTGTGCATCCCCTGCTACTCTTCAGAAAGGTGCATTGTTTTTCAAAGTAGAATGTTTTGTCGTCGAAGACGGGGAGAAAATACACTCAGTTTAGTTATCGGGATAAGTCTTAGTGATGGTTTTTTATCTTATTAAAAGTGTATAAAATCGGCATGCTATCAGACCAACACGAGGGTAGATTTTGTAGCCCGGAGGGTTGATTTGCAGTGGAAAACTACAAACGTACCACCCTCCGATTTAACGGTGGAACATTCCGCTCTCAAGGTGTGTGTTTTGGATAATGGCCTTTGTAGCTGTAGGGAGGAGTGAATAATTAGCTTGTTTCTTACTGACACTTTATCCGCGCTGCAAATGCAATTGGAATGTGGTTGTGACAGTGGCTGAGGGAAAGAAACTATCCCCCATTTTAGCTCCAAACATTCCATGACTTAACATTCACATTTTCATACCTCTGGTAATCAGAACATTCTCCATCAACACAACAATGGTTGAACGAGGTGATGTCATGTAAGAACAATTCTTCAAGGCCATGTGTATCTGTCACCAGGATTCTAACGGTGCCAGGCACTCAGGCCACTTTCCCTTGTCAGCAAATATGTAGAATGTGAGAGGTCAAAGAAGGGACAGACAACAGTGTTACTCCCAATGGGACAAAATGGCTGAGCCAGCCTTATTTCATATGTCGCTTTCTTCTTCCAACACTTGTCTATTGTGGACACTGAGTTCAATCTGATCAGGCTGTTTCGTTTTAGGTTAGATGACATAAGGTTGAATGTCAGAACTTTTATATAATAAAACCATATTGGTTTCAGTTGAGGTGCCAAACACACCGCTCAACTTATTCACACAGCATATTGTGTGAAGTTGGTTATACATGTGTTCTGTAGTGGTCAGTATAATATCCAATGCCCAGTCAAAACCCTCAGCATAGTGAATCTTAGGCGGAAGGCAGCCTAGCGGTTAGAGCGTTAGGCCACTAACTGGAATGGAGATACCTAGTCAGTTACATGTGTCTTCTGCATTTAACCCAACCTCTGAATCAGAGAGGTGCGGGGGGTTGCCTTAATCGATGTCATCGGCACCAGGGGCGCAGTTGTTGTTGAGAGTCAACTGCCTTGCTTAAGGGTAGAAAAGCATATTTTTCCTCCTTGCCAGCTTGGGGATTCAAACCAGCGACCTTTTGGTTACAGGCCCAACACTCTTAATCGCTAGGCTACCTGCCGCCTTGTTAAAAGTAGTCATTGTGCATAGAGAAAAGTCGCTAGTTCGGATCCTTGAGCCAACTAGGTGAAAAAGCTGTAGATATTCCCTTGAGCAAGACACTTAACGCTAATTGCTCCAGGGTCGCTGTTGATAATAGCGTAGTATTGTGGGGGCAGCATCATGTTATGGGTATGCTTGTCACCGGCAGTGACTGGGGAGTTTATCAGGATCAAACGAAATAATGAAAGGAGCATAGCTCAGGTAAAAGGTTAGAGGAAACCCAACTCAGTCTTCTGAAAACCTAACCCTTAGAAAGATACATTTTTATGCAAAGACACTCCAGAATTGCTTTTCAAGAGGTGTTGAGTATTTCTGGATGGTCCAGTCTCAGTCCTCACTTAAATCTGCTTGAAAATCAGAGACAAGGTTTGAATATTGCTGTCCAAACCAAATCTACTGAGCACAATAGTAAATACAGAGTTATTGGCACTGTTGATCAGTGTTAGGATTCATTACTTGAAAAAGTTATCTATTACGCGTTACATTTAAGAAAAGTAATATTGTTACATTACAATATTACTTTGCATGAAAAGTAATATTTTACATATTATTACTCATTATTTGACCTTTTTATGCTGTCCATTCAGCACCACAGAGCTCCACTATAAAACAAATCTGAACCAATCATAGATATCTATGTTTCACAAGTTTGGACATCAAAGTACAGCACAGTAGAACTCAGTAGAGTTACAGTACAGCACAGAACAGTAGAGTTCAGTATAGTTCAGTACAGTAAAGTAGAATATAGTAGAGTATAATACAGTACATGTATTGTGAACTCAACTGTGGTTTGTGACTACAATGATTTCCCATTGCAGCGAATTCAATTGCAGAAATATCTGTACCTATTTTTCAAAAATTCTGAATGACTTTTTAACAGAATTAATAATTAAATAATTAATATCAGTAAAAACACTAATTGATAGGTCTAGCTTTATTTGTTACTTTGTTACTGTGAACTTCCATTATCCTCTCTCCTCGTGAGGGAGAGAAAATAGAAAATAGCTTAAAGATATGTGGGTTTTTGTAACGGAATTTCAAGGCACAAACTTAAAGAAGGCAGAAAAATGTATCCAAAAGTAAATACAAGTGTTGATATTAGTTGTCAGGGTTCGTTACTTCAACATTATTGTGTTTTGATGAATTTCTAATACCTTTAAAGACTTTTTCTTGAAAAGGTTTTTTAAGACCCCTTTTTCCACCTGTTTGACTAGAAATCAGCCTTTGCTTATTCCTAATTTTTAGGATGGAAAATGGTTGAAATATGATTATATATGCCTTCATCTCTCCAAAATATAGACTCTTAGGTTTCATTTCTCACCCAATTTGACATGTTCCTATGAACTTCTCATACGCCCTTGTTTATATGGACATTTTGTTAGAATATTTGGAAACATGATTTATGCAGTTTTGTTTATTATAGTAATGTGTAAAGATTTCTCATGTTTCACATATTTATGTAACATTGGCTACCAGCTTTGTGCCTTTGTGCACGACCTCCAGATGCTTTTTCAGGATTGATGTGGGGTTTCTGGACTAAGAAATCAATGCTGCCTTTGCAGAGTATGCATTTGACTAAAATGTTTTTCTCTTTCTCCTCGATTAACTCCAAAATAATGGGAGCATTTCTACAAGGAAAAGGTTAGGCAAGAAAGATGTAAATGACACAGCTGCCACCTTTCTCTGATTGTCAGCTTTACGATAGCTTATTGGAAACGAGTCAGCCTACGTCATGAATTCTGTTTTTGGATGCAAAACCCACCAATGCTGTGCGTGGCCAAAGAGTTCCTAGCAAACTCCAGGCATTTACATACATTACCTGTCAAAAGTTTGGATACTTTTGGATCCATTTTTACAATTTTCTACATTGTATAATAATAGTGAAGACATCAAAACTATGAAATAACACATATGGAATCATGTAGTATCATATGGAATCAGTTGTGTTGTGACAAGGTTGGTTTGGTATACAGGAGATAGCCCTATTTGGTATAAGACCAAGTCCATATTTTGGCAAGAACAGCTCAAATAAACAAAGATAAATGACAGTCCATCATTACTTTAAGACATGAAGGTCAGTCAATCCGGACAATGTCAAGAATTTTGAAAGTTTCTTCAAGTGCAGTTGCAAAAACCCTCAAGCGCTCTGATGAAACTACCTCTCATGAGGACCGTCAGAGGAAAGGAAGACCGAGAGTTAGCTCTGCTGCAGAGGATAAGTTCATTAGAGTTACCAGCCTCAGAAATCAGCATTTAATTGAACCTCAGATTACATCCCAAATAAATGCTTCACAGAGTTCAAATAACAGACACATCTCAACATCAACTGTTCAGAGGAGACTGCGTGAATCAGGCCTTCATGGTTGAATTGCTGCAAATAAACCACTACTAAAGGACACTAATAAGAAGAAAATTGCTTGGGCTAAGAAACACGAAAAATGGACATTAGACTGGTGGAAATCTGTTCTTTGGTCTGATGAGACCAAATTTGAGATTTTTGGTTCCAACCACCATGTCTTTGTGAGACGCAGACTAGGTAAACGGATCTCTGCATGTGTGGTTCCCACCATGAAGCATGGAGGTGTGATGGTGTGGGGGTGCTTTGCTGTCAACAGCAGTCTGTGATCTATTTAGAATTCAAGGCACTCTTAAACAGCATGGCTACCACAGCTTTCTGCAGCGCTACGCCATCCCATTTGGTTTGCACTTAGTAGGGCTATCATTTGTTTTTCAACAGGACAATGCCCCAAAGCACACCTCCAGGCTGTGTAAGGGCTATTTGACCAAGAAGGAGAGTGATGGCGTGCTGCATCAGATGACCTGGCCTCCGAAATCACCCGACCTTAGCCCGATTGGGATGGTTTGGGATGAGTTGGACTGCAGAGTGAAGGAAAAGCAGCCAACAAGTGCTCAGCATATGTGGGAACTCCTTCAAGACTGTTGGGAAAGCATTCCAGGTGACTACCTCATGAAGCTGGTTGAGAGAATGCCAAGAGTGTGCAAAGCTGTCATCACTTTTTTGCTTACTACATGATTCCATATGTGTTATTTCATAGTTTGAAAACCCTTTGAATGAGTAGCTGTGTCCAAACTTTTGACTGGTACTGTATGTTTGTGGATTTTGTGTCAAACGAAAGATGCATATGCAGACTGTAAAATATGGTGGTGGATCTTTGATGTTTGTTGGGCTATTTTGCTTCCACTTGTCCTGGGGCCCTTGCGAAGGTCAACAGCATCATATACTTTACCCAGTACCAGAACATTTTAGCTAGAAACGTAGTTGCCTCTGCCAGGAGGCTGAAACTTCACCGCAAGTGGATCTTCCAGCAAGACAATGACCCCAAGCACACATCAAAATCAACATTTTGCAATGGTCATCTCATTCTCTGGACTTGAACTCGATTTAAAACCTGTGGTTTGAATTGAAGAGGGCAGTCCATAATCGCATGTAGGGCTGACCCCATTTTAGTCGACTGGTCAATTGTTTGGTCAATAGGATGTTGGTCGACCAACATTTCTTTAGACGAGCACTAGCAAAGAAATAAATAAATAAATCATGGTGTACAAGACACCTGTCTGATTCGCACCTGTCTGAGTGGACTAATCCATTGTGGAGATGGCACATCCATCACTCTAAGATATGTGCTACTGAAATTATTTATGGTTAAGGACAAGGGTGCAGCAGTAATAAAAATATGATTTTAGTGGTCGCTGTCCGCAGTTCTGAAACATCTGTGTGCTGTTAAATTGGAGCCTTTTCCTAGACCATGTTGCTATGTGCATAATAGCAAAGATAACCAGCATATTGGTGTTGAGAACAATGCGGCGGAGGCAGCGGCGGAGTAAAAAAAAACTAAAAATATTTATTTTCATGAAATCACAAGTGAAATACAGTGATCCCTCGCCACTTCGCGATTCACTTATCGCGGATTCGCTATTTCGCGGATTTTCATAATGCATTTTTTTTTTTTTTTTGGTGCATTGTGCTCTGCATTCTGATTCGCTAAAAACTCACTCCCGCTTCTTGTATCAAAACATGCTACGAATTGTGCTATCATTTTGTCGTCTCGTGCAGTTATGTGTACGTACATGAAACAGCTTGGCAAATTTACATTAAGTTGGCCAAATTATCTTGTAATTTCGAACATCTCCTAAACCCATAATGTCGACGAAACGCTCTGAAGAGCAGTGAAATGGCCTACACGTGAGTCACTGTATTTGTATACATGTAATAGTTGCTAATTGTAAAAAAAAAAAAAGTTTTCTATTTCGCGGATTTCACTTATCGCGGATCATTTTCGGAACGTAACCCCCGCGATAAACGAGGGATACCTGTATACCAAAACACAGCTTAGTTTGTTGTTAATCCACCTATCGTGTCAGATTTTGAAAATATATGCTTTACAGCGAAAGCAATCCAAGCGTTTGTGAGTTTATCGATCACTAGACAAAACATTACGAACAGCTAGCAGCAATGTAGATTGGTCACGAAAGTCCGAAAAGCAATAAAATGAATTGCTTACCTTTGATGATCTTCGGATGTTTGCGCTCACGAGACTCCCAGTTATACAATAAATGTTCCTTTTGTTCGATAAATATTATTTTTATATCCAAACACCTCCATTTGGTTGGTGCGTTATGTTCAGAAATCAACAGGATCCAGCAGTCATGAAGGGAAGACGAAAATTCCAAATAGTATCCGTAAAGTTCGTAGAAACATGTCAAACGTTTTTTGTAATCAATCCTCAGGTTGTTTTTAACATAACTAATCGATCATATTTCAACCGCACGGTAAACTATCAATACTAGAGAGAAAGAAAATGTCAAGCAACAACTTTCTCGAGCATGAACTAATCAAAGGACACCTGGCCATCCACTGACGTGTTTTGATAAATCTCGCTAATTTTTCAGAATAAAAGCTTGAAACTATGTCTAAAGCCTGTTCACAACCTGTGGAAGCCATTGGAAAAGGAATCTGGTTGATATCCCTTTAAATGGAGGATAGGCAGGCAATGGAATAGGGTTTTTTCAAAATAAGAGCCACTTCCGGGTTGGATTTCCTCAGGTTTTCGCCTGCAAAATCAGTTCTGTTATACTCACAGACAATATTTTGACAGGTTTGGAAACTTTAGAGTGTTTTCTATCCTAATCGGTCAATTATATGCATATTCTAGCATCTGGGCCTGAGAAATAGGCCGTTTACATTGGGAACGTTATTTTTCCAAACATAAAAATTCTGCCTCCTAGCGTCAAGAAGTTAAGAGATGAGAAAACAGCCCTTGCCTTATTTGTCCATGAAAAGTGACGAAAGAGGAAACCCCAACTTAATTATGTCTATAATAACATAACCTAATGTTAAATGTGCCAGGCTTTATAAATCATCATTATATCTACAGAAATAAGACAGTTCCTGCTTCTGTTGCCTGTTTCAGTGTTTTTTTTACTAGCCTACTGATTCCTTGAGCTCTAAGCCTCACACAACCACATGTAGGATAAACAATTTCACAAATTCGGCTGTATTGAATCTTTGCCATGCTGTAATAAAGGATTTACACTTTTTTCCTGTTGTTTACACTGTTCCAAATTGTCCGGAAAATTATATTTATAATAATATATATTTTTTATATTATTTAAATAAATAAAAAAAAAATTTTGTCTCCCCTTTTTCGCCCCAATTTTGTGGTATCCAATTGTTAGTAGTTACTGTCTTGTCTCATCGCTACAACTCCCGTACGGGCTCGGGAGAGACGAAGGTCGAGAGCCATGCGTACTCCGAAACACAACCCAACCAAGCCGCACTGCTTCTTAACATAGCGCGCATCCAACCCACCAATGTGTCAGAGGAAACACCGTACACCTAGCGACCTGGTCAGCGCGCACTGCGCCCGGACCCGCCACAGGAGTCACTAGAGCGCGATGAGACAAGGATATCCCTACCGGCCAAACCCTCCCTAACTCGGACGATGCTAGGCCAATTGTGCGTCGCCCCATGGACCTCCCGGTCGCGGCCGGTTTCGACAGAGCCTGGGCTCAAACCCAGAGTCTCTGGTGGCACTATTTATAATAATATCAACCCTCCTTATTGTTATTACTATTTTTATCATTGTTATAATGAGAATGAATGCCATTATCATTAGTAGGCTTAGTATAGCAGCCTTGTATAACCCCCATCGAGCTGTAGGCCTAAGAGCGCATCCTTTTTAGTCTTAGTACTGTAACTTACTATATTTCAATACTTATATAGGCTACTGTATCAGTCAATCATTAATTTGCTCATGTCATCACACAGCATACAAGTCATTCACGATTTAAAATGCAATCTAGCATTTTTGTTTTAATATAAAATAACACAGCAACCCTTGAGTAATTAGCGAAAACAATAAATAAACCGTTACATTTTGGCAATTGCATTCACGAATGCATGCGACTGGTTTTTAAGCTTTACCAAAGAAAAATCATTACAACAGACTCTCTGGAATGCTTATAATTGATTTAGTGTTGCTTAAATTGTTCCAAATGGTCAGAAAAAGTATATTTCATCTAACAGCACCTGTTTGGCACACATAATATGCACGCAGTGCTTTCTCCTTACCTTGTTTTTCTTGATCGCCATTATTTACTGCAACTAGTCAAATTGATTCCAAACACGCGTTTTGAGTTTATTTGTCACGTCGTCTGCATCCAATTTGTTGTGACATGTGTTAAGGTGTTCAGAGTTTGTTATAACCAATTTATTCATGTGATTATGATATGCTATAGGTCAGGCCCTATTGGTCCAATGCATGCGATACATACATACAGAGTGCAAGAGTTGAGGAAATAAGGAATATTTTTCCTAAACAAATTTGGGATTTCGGTAACATTACTTTTCAGTCAGAAATGGCTGTGATTATGTTGCAGCTTCAACAACACGGACAGCGTGATAAACGCTGTTGATGATGAGCCCGGAACGGCACAATCAAATCCATTGTGGTCGGACTCCCTCTAGTCATTTGTGTGTCTTAATTATTTCATCAAACAGTGCGCTTAAAGCATCAGACAAGCTCAGTGCATATAGTTGATTTGATGAAAACACAGAACATTTTGATAAATACACATTTTAAAATTTCAAGGAACTAGAAAGATTCTCTATGGAGGAGCGGTATAAGTTCCTCCCAATGTGTTCTTCAATCTCATAAAACATTTTAGAAACATTTTAGAAACATTTTATTTTTTTAGCATTTTTGTAAATTAACCAAAAATCACTATGAAAATGTGGAGTAGGTTGTGTAGATCAATATGAAACAAATCCAATGTTATTATTTTTTGGTTTAATTTTAAGGCAGCAAATTGTGAACACTGTGCAAGGGGTGTGTCGACTTTCACTAGCGACTGTATTGTATGTACGTCCTGTAACTCTCTATGGATGAAAGTCGTCTGCTTAACGACCATATTATGATCATATTACGACATTGACTGGGTATGGGAAAGGGGCAGTCTTTAATGTTGCGCACACTGCACCCACACAGATAAGAACAGAACATCCTGCTTCCCCGCACAGTCTGACCTGCTGTGTTCTAACTCCCCATTCGCACGAGCAGAAAATCACAAAATAATAATGATTTCTCTTGGGGGGAAAAAATCCCATAAACACTATCTAATCTGGTTGTATTAGGTCCCTTGAGCGACTCTGTGTGCTTGCATTGATCTTCTCAGCAGGGAAACAAAGGTGTTGTGCTGGGCGAAGGTGTGGGAGAAAGGCTGGGCTGCATTGATTAGCACAATGGACACTGGGACAAAGGAGGCATGGTGCTTTGTTGGTGCGTTTGATGTGCTTTCCTTGCTCCATGCCAGGCTTATCTACAGGCCTGCATGACGCCAGGTGGGGCCACGTGAGGCTTGGAACCATGTTACGTTTGACATTTTTCATTATTCTTGTTCGGTTTTTC
Source organism: Salvelinus fontinalis (assembly GCF_029448725.1). Lineage (NCBI taxonomy): Eukaryota > Metazoa > Chordata > Actinopteri > Salmoniformes > Salmonidae > Salvelinus > Salvelinus fontinalis. The sequence continues at coordinate 40,873,232 of NC_074679.1, read as the reverse complement.
TGTGTTCCTTATAGGGACTTGCTGTTTAGCTTTTTTTTTTACCCATTTCTGGCTTTTTCTGTCATAGTATCTGAAATGTTCTTGCTTGCTCCCTCTCTCGCCATCTTAACTCCTCCACATTTTCTGGATTGGTTGATCAGTGCAGAATAGAACCTCCCCAGACCAGTATGTAGGGTATCTAGTTTTAGGCTTTTATTTTATGCATACTACAGTTGAAGTCGGAAGTTTACATACACTTAGGTTGGAGTCATTAAAACTTGTTTTTCAACCACTCCACAAATTTCTTGTTAACAAACTATAGTTTTGGCAAGTTGGTTAGGACGTCTACTTTGTGCATGATACAAGTCATTTTTCCAACAATTGTTTACAGATAGCTTATTTCACTTATAGTTCTCTGTATCACAATTCCAGTGGGTCAGAAGTTTATATACACTAAGTTGACTGTGCCTTTAAACAGCTTGGAAAATTCCAGAAAATTATGTCATGGCTTTAGAAGCTTCCGATAGGCTAATTGACATCATTTGAGTTAATGCACCTGTGGATGTATTTCAAGGTCTACCTTCAAACTCAGTGCCTCTTTGCTTGACATCATGAGAAAATCCAAAGAAATCAGCCAAGACCACAGAAGAAAAATTGTCAACCTCCACAAATCTGGGTCATCCTCGGGAGCAATTTCCAAACGCCTGAAGGTACCACGTTCATCTATACAAACAATAGTACGCAAGTATAAACACCATGGGACCACGCAGCCGTCATACCGCTCAGGAAGGAGACACGTTCTGTCTCCTAGAGATGAACGTACTTTGGTGCGAAAAGTGCAAATCAACCCCAGAACAACAGCAAAGGAAACAGGCACAAATGTATCTATATCCACAGTAAAATGAGTCCTATATCGACATAACCTGAAAGGCTTCTCAGCAAGGAAGAAGCCACTGCTTCAAAACCGCCATAAAAAAGCCAGACTACGGTTTGCAACTGCACATGTGGACAACTATCGTACTTTTTGTAGAAATGTCCTCTGATCTGATGAAACAAAAATAGAACTGTTTGGCCATAATGACCATCATTATGTTTGGAGGAAAAATAGGGAGGCTTGCAAGCCAAAGAACAACATCCCAATCGTGAAGCACGGGGGTGGCAGCATCGTGTTGTGGGGGTGCTTTGCTGCATGAGGGACTTGTGCACTTCACAAACTAGATGGCATCATGAGGAAAGAAAATTATGTGGATATATTCAAGCAACATCTCAAGACATCAGTCAGGAAGTTAAAGCTTGGTCACAAATGAGTCTTCCAAATGGACACCAAGCATACTTCCAAAATCGTGGCAAAATGGCTTAAAGACAACAAAGTCAAGGTCGTCAAGTGGTCACCACAAAGCCCTGACCTCAATCCTATAGAAAATGTGTGGGCAGAACTGAAAAAGCGTGTACGAGCAAGGAGGCCTACAAACCCGACTCAGTTACACCAGCTCTGTCAGGAGGAATGGGCTAAAATTCACCCAACTTATTGTGGGAAGCTTGTTGAAGGCTACCCGATACGTTTGACCCAAATTAAACATTTTAAAGGCAATGCTACCAAATACTAATTGAGTGTATGTAAACTTCTTACCCCCTGGGAATGTGGTGAAATAAATAAAAGCTGAAATAAATCATCCTCTCTACTATTATTCTGATATTTCACATTCTTAAAATAAATTGGTGATGCTAACTGACCTAAGACAAGGAATTTTTACCAGGATTAAATGTCAGGAATTGTGAAAAACTGAGTTTAAATGTATTTGGCGAAGGTGTATGGAAACTTTTGACTTTAACTGTAGATGTTAGGTTTACTGTCCATCAATCTCTCCTTATAATGCTCCCTCCTCTCTCTGTGTTTCTTTCTCTCTCTCGCTCTCTCTCACTATCTCTTTCTTTCTGCCTCTCTCAAGGCGAACTTTTTCTTCATGTTTTGCATAGCTTAATTACATAGTTTGTGAAAGAATTCTGCAATATCCTGAACAGATTCTCAGCTAGCAGTGTCTTTGTTTTTGGCCAGTTACAAATCATACCGACTGTTCACTGCTGGGTGAGCTGAAGTGTCCACTGGCACACTCAACCGTACACACTTTGTTTTGCTGTATGTCTTTATTTCCTATTGAAGTGGCTGAAATCATTATATGCTCGGTGATACATTCCTGTGTCCTTGTTAAGGTTTGAGATCACATCATGTACCAGCAAATCTAGAACTCCGAGAAACTAGACTGCACAATTTCAGGTGAAAGTAAATAAACATACTATTATTGATTTCTTTCTCCTTCCCTAGTGGCCTCTTTCTAGCTCTCTTTTCCCCATTTTTGCATCAACCTCTGTGTCTTCCTCTCTCCTACACACGCACATTCTCCCTCTCTTGATCCATCACCTCTCTCTTGTCCTCTTCTCTCTTTCACCTTGTCTGTTCCTCTGTCTCAGCGTCTTACTGTCACTCTCCCTTCCTCCTTCCCTCACGCCCTAGTTCCGAGGAGCCATGATTCAGTCACATACTGTGAGAAATTATTAGTTATTGCTGCAATGGGGCACGCACATACACAGCGATGGGAGATGGATGGAGTGGCAAACCTATAACTGACTTATTCAGTTCAGGTGGGCCGTATGAATGATGTCATATATCCAAGTGAATTGAATAAATGTGAGTTTTCAACATGACTGCACAAGATGCTGTTGGGAAGAACCATACTTCATGTGTTTTTTTCTCTGTCTGCCTCTTTCTCTCTATAGATCATTCTCCTGGCACCTCTTTTCACATCTGCCTCAGTGTGTATCACTTTGTTCATTGTGTGTGTGTGTGTGTGTGTGTGTGTGTGCGTGTGCGTGTGTGTGCAATTCTAAGCGTTTATATGCACATGGACTTCCAGTACTAATTAACATGCTTTGTACGCCTTAGGTGGGTAGTCTGTTCTATTAAGAAACCTAACACAACAAATTAGCTACTTCACTTGCTCAGCTTGCATCCAATGGAGACATGCTTGGTCTAGTAGTTTTGCTTGGTTTGAATATTCATTGTATTCATTCATATACTGCTGCTACTCTGTTTACTATCTATACTGGTTGCCTAGTCACTTTTAACCCTACCTACATGTACATATTACCTCAAATACCAACACTGCTGCTACTCTGTTTATTATCTATACTGGTTGCCTAGTCACCTTTAACCCTACCTACATGTACATATTACCTCAAATACCAACAATGCTGCTACTCTGTTTATTATCTATACTGGTTGCCTAGTCACTTTTAACCCTACCTACATGTACATATGACCTCAAATACCAACACTGCTGCTACTCTGTTTATTATCTATACTGGTTGCCTAGTCACTTTTAACCCTACCTACATGTACATATTACCTCAAATACCAACACTGCTGCTACTCTGTTTACTATCTATACTGGTTGCCTAGTCACTTTTAACCCTACCTACATGTACATATGACCTCAAATACCAACACTGCTGCTACTCTGTTTATTATCTATACTGGTTGCCTAGTCACTTTTAACCCTACCTACATGTACATATTACCTCAAATACCAACACTGCTGCTACTCTGTTTACTATCTATACTGGTTGCCTAGTCACTTTTAACACGACCTACATGTACATATTACCTCAAATACCTCGTAGCCCTGCACATTGACCAGCGTACTCCTTGTATAGGGTGGCAGGTAGCCTAGTGGTTAGAGTTTTGGGCCAGTAACTGAAAGGTTGCTAGATCGAATCCCCGAGCTGACAAGGTAAAAATCTGTCGTTCTGCCCCTGAACAAGGCAGTTAGCCCACTGTTCCTAGGTCGTCATTGAAAATAAGAATTTGTTCTGAACTGACTTGCCTAGTTAAATAAAGATAAAATAAATATTGCTTTGTTATTGATTTGATTGAGATTTTCCAGTGTAGTTGAACTGTAGTGATATATTGCATTAGCTCTCATTGAGAACCATTATAAAAAAAAGAGTTGCGATTATAGTTATTTAAGCCATCTCAGCACAATACTTCTAAGGCAATATGTAGCTGCAATAGATGATGAGACTTGACTAAAAGAGTTCAATGGCATTGAAGATATATGTATTATCTGTTCATTTAAATCCATAGAACCATCCCCTTGTCAACAGATCCATTCTGTATCAGTTGAATTCAAATAGCAGTGTAAGTAGGATTCTAATTCAAATAGGGGCCAAACAGCAAATCTAATTAAGCAATTGAACATTTATGATATTGAATTGTTACTGTAATCATAAATCATTCCCTAGTCCCCTCTTTTGCAGATCATAATTACTTCGTAAAAGTGTGTATTCGTGGTTGATTTAGCATGCAATGAGAAACATGTTCTTTGTAACCCCAGCACACTAAACATGACAGCTAGTCGAGCACCTATAGAAGATCATTTATGTGTGCGGCCATCCATGAATTGTCCATCCTTTTCTGTCTTCTCTCAGGCAACGTTTCTGCATTTCTGTCATGTTCTAGTTAGGACTTCTGACCGCCAGAGACACGTCCAACCAGCTATGAAATCAACCCCGTCTCACACACACATGCACACACAAACACACACTCGCCCAACCAGGTGTAAAATCAGTCCTGCCACCACTGCGGTGAACACAGACAGCTAGTCGTACCCCGAAGGACAAATACATACAGAGACACACACAAACATACACACTACTGTATACACAAAATACCTGTTAACTATTAACTTGTCCATATCGGTCCTTTTATTTCATGAAAATACCTAGTCGTTTTTGGCAAACAGGCAAAGTGTCAATACAGATTGAATCCTACTACACAGGCTCTGACGCTCATCGGATGTGGCAAGGCTTGCAAACTATAACAGATTACAAAGGGAAACCCAGCCCGCGAGCTGCCCAGTGATGCAAGTCTACCAGACGACCTAAATGCCTTCTATGCTCGCTTTGAGGCAAGCAACACTGAACGATGCATGAGAGTACCAGCTGTTCCGTACGACTGTCTGATCACACTCTCCGTAGCCAATGTGAGTAAGACCTTTAAACAGGTCAACATTCACAAGGACACAGGACCAAACAGATTGCCAGTACACATACTCAGAGCATGCGCTGACATTTTCAACATCTCCCTGACCGAGTTTGATATACCTACATGTTTCAAGCAGACCACCATAGACCATGTGCTGAAGAACGCCAGGGTAACCTGCCTAAGTGACTACCACCCGGTAGCCTTCACGTCTGTAGCCATGAAGTGCCCCGAAAGGCTGGTCATGGCTCACATCAACACCATCATCCCAGAAACACTAGACCCACAACAATTTACATACAACTCCAAAAGATCCACAGATGACGCAATCTCCCCTACTGCCCTTTCCCACCTCGACAAAAGTAACGGAGGAGGTCAGAGACCTGGCAGTGTTGTGCCTGGACAACATCCTCTTTCTTAACGTGAGCAAGACAAAGGAGATGATTGTGAACTACAGGTAAAGGAGGACCAAGCACGCCCCCATTCTCATCGACGAGGCTGTAGTGGCGCAGGTTGAGAGCCTCAAGTTCCTTGGTGTCCACATCACCTACAAACTATCATGGTCCAAACACACCAAGACAGTCGTGAAGAGGGCATGACAACACCTATTCCCCCTCAGATGCTCAAAAAGTTCTCTAGCTGCACCATCGAGAGCATCCTGACTGGCTGCATCACTGCTTGGTATGGTAACTGCTCAGCATCCGACCGCAAGGCGCTACAGAGGGTAGTGCATACGGCCCAGTACATCGCTGGGGCCAAGCAGGACCTCTATACCAGGATTTGAAGATTTTCAAATTTAACAAAACGGTTTGTTAAGTTCGCACATACATTTCACTGAGAACACAGTGTTCCCCCAAATAAAACACTCCTTTACACTCCCAACTGTCTGTGTCAAATCAGGCTGGCTCCCAAGCAGAAGGACGAGCAGAACTAATCACAGTGCTCGTGTTTGTTTGCTGCCGTCTGCCTCTGTCCCTAGAAGACTTGTCATATAGTCAATGTTTTATTCACAGTCCAAAGCACCGCCTGCCGTTTTTCCCCCGGATGAATTGCCAGTGCAAAACAGTTTTTCCTCCTTTCATGTGCCATTCCTCCTTTCTTTAATTTCCTTTCATCCCTTTCTTCTAAACACATCTTCAAAGGGAAAGAGGTTTAGCAGAGTGACTTATTTCACACAAAAGAGAGTGAAGAGCAAGAGTGGGGGAAGAGCGAGAGAGAGCAAGAGAGGACCAGAAAAGACTCACACAAATGCGCATTGTACACACACACACATACACACACACACACACACACACACACACACACACACACACACACACACACACACACACACACACACACACACACACACACACACACACACACACACACACTCAGGTGTGCTCATCCACTGCGGCAGTAGTCATTGTTGTTGAGGAGAGCGGAGGCCAAACAAAGACCAGCGCTATCAGGGGCTCACACACCACATTACCTCTGGCCTACCTTCTCACTCTCTCTCTCTTTCTCAATCTTTCTGCTCTACCTTTTTCTCTCTCCCCCTTCCCTCTCTATTTTCTTTCTCTCTCCAATATTCTTCACACCAGATTGAAAAAAAGCTGATGTGTGAGTAACTGCGTGTGGGTGTGTGTGCACGTGTGTGCAAAGGGTTAACAGTTAGCAGGAGCCACCGGTGAGCATCCTAGGACACACACACACTGTTCATCAGTTTCAATGCAACATCCCTGACTTAACCTGCACCTGGTCGGTATTGTATAATGGTACATTTGAAGAGAAAGTGGTTATAAAGATCTGGAACAGCTGTGGTACTGTGGTGTTCCCCCATGTCACGGCAAACAATAGGAGTTCCATCTTACACACACCATATAGGAAGACAAGTGAGAAGAGGAGCGGCATCTCATGTTAGATACGATAAACATCAGATGGATTTACACAGACCCTCTGATCCATGTTGAGTCCGAGAGCGAGAGGATCCAGTACACTAGTCTGTATGACTCACACAGTAGAAGGATTAGATCTGCATTGTCAAATATCTCAGTTTCTCCTCTCTCTACCCCTCACTCCTCAGCAGTCCCTCTATCTCTTTATCTCTCACTTTCTCTCTAAATCTGTCCCTCTTTTGCTCCTCTCCCTCATTGCGTCTCTCTTGCTTTTCCTCTCTCTTTCTCTCTCTCGCCCTCACTCTCTTTCGTTCTCCCTCTCACTGCCCCAGTTAGTTTTCCCATAAATTATATTCCTATTGAAGTGACGATAACCAACATAGCTAACAGTCTACAGAGGTTTCGATCGCTATAAACAAGCTAACAGAGTTTTGCACTTCAGGTTCTATCAATCGATAGTTTCTTCTCACCTTTGTCACGCATATTTTCGAATGTGATATAATTGGCCTTACATTTGGACTGAAAGCTCTCAAAAGCATGTTGGATCAATTAATAATTTCATGGCAAGACGATGATAAGTAATATGCCCTAAAACAGAGAGTCCATTGTCTCAGGTTCAGTATTTCAGAATTTGCAGTCTTCATCAGATATGAAAAAGCATTTGCACACAGCCCCTTAATGGCTGAACCCTTTTCACCTCTCCACACAGCCTGACAGTTTACATGAGACATACAGAGAGGTCAGGCTGCTGACCAGACAACACATCAAGTCCTCCCACATACACACAAGACTTTCTAAACAAGCTGGCTAAGAAAGCTGCTGACAACGACCAAGAAAGTCATCTGAGTGTGAGGCCCTAATACACCCAGAAAGGTTCTCTCTAATGAGGATTTATGTTACATTACAGAGCGAGGCCACAAAGGCCAGGAGACAATGACCATTAAGTCACACATTACTGATACTCCAGATTACATTAAAGGCCAAGATCCATCTCTTTATAGCTGTCGACATCTCAGACAGAAAGTCCCCTCTATGGACGAGGTTATCGCCTTGTCTTCTATGCCGTTACGTTTCTTTTTGTCTTTGAGAAAAATGTCAAAACACAGATTGTTCCTATTGAAACTAATTGGAAAACCTTTGCGATATTATCACAGTGTGACATCAGCCATTATTGGTCCCCTCTGATAAAATAAATCCCATTTTTAAGAGCCCGCAGAAAGTTAAATCCGTTTTTATTTCATTACCGAACGCTTAAAATGGACACGCTTTAGAGGGAGGGAGAAAAAAATAACCCCAGCTCAAGTACATTTCTCAATAATTTTTGGGGTGAAATGGCTCCCTGTAAATTGTGCTATTTGTCTTGATATAACCTTATCAAATCACAGACGGGAATACGAGCACAAAAGTAAAAGTAATGGCCAATTATCTGGGGTGAACAATCAGTGTCACACTGCGATGGGGTGTCGGGGCTAGTGGTGCTACGGAAATGCTAATGGCGTGATTCCCCGCCAGGTGTTTGAAGTCTTTCCTAAGAGGGAATAAATTTAAGCCTAAAGCTAGGTTTAAGTGATTTGGCCACTTTTAATACAAGTGGAAATGGTTTTATTTTTCTAGCAGTGATTGTGGTGATTAGTGTGAAAGTCTACCTGTCACAGAATGACCAGATATAAACTAGACATCTTCAAACAGGTTCGGTTAGCCAACATGCAGTAATGTTTCCTTTTTCACATGGATCGATTGCGCTTGAACATTATTGGATGGTGATGCAGAGATGAGTCTCGAAGTGTTGTTTGCTTTTCTCTCCGACCTCTCCGTCTTTCTCCCTTTTCACCTCTCTCTCTGTTCTCGTTGTGTCCAGTCTCCACCGCGCAAAGCCTTTCCTCTGTCAGTTACCTGTGAGACGTGGGCGACTTCACCAGATCACCAGTTCATATCTCCCCTCATAAATTATCCCCCCTTTTACACCCTCCTCTTCATCGGAAAATCATTTTTCCGTTTGAAGGCTCCTTCTGAAAGGAGGGGAATCTTGCGTCACCTCAGAACACTCGGAACTCTGACCTTCCCTGTCACTCATGTTTCCGTGGTGATGGGATTGAACCTTACGGTGATCCGTTAACTATCCCAAAGTCTCCGACCATGTCACCCTGCTCCCCATCTCTGTTACTGGATCACATATTATTTGTCCAGCCGCTCAAAGTCCTTTACATTGAAAAGGCTGGTGGTGGGGGGTGGGTACTGTACCAATACTAGAATCCACCCATCTCATTCCTCTGTCCAACATCCCACCTTCAAAAGCCACTGACTAGAGAGATGCTCCTTAACAACCCCTCTAAAGCACCCACCAGTCTTTGGAGTTTACTTGCAGTATCTGATCAGCAGTCAACTTTACCAGCAGTTATGTCTATGGTATTAATACATCCACTACACCTCATGTGCCTGTCTTTACGGTAACAGTAGGCTACCTTAGAGAACATCAGACTCCACTACTGCATTTCCTGCAGTGGAATTGCTGACAGTCGCTGACACACCGAGCAAACCGGTTCCAGCTGCTTCGGAAGGGACTTCAAGGCAGGCCACGGTCCATTACAAACCACCTATTGTTGATTAGCCACGCAGACGCAGGGAAGCCATGACAGCAGCAGTTATGCTGTCCCAGGGTAGCCTCGCTGCCTGCCTGCGGACTGAGAATCCACTGAAATAGCACATTGTGCTCTGACTGTGGCCCAGCTATCAGGCCAACCACCCCTGGCCAATTGACTCCTCTGTCATAGAAGCTGTCTTGTGCAGATGGCAGTGCGAGCTGTAGCAATGATTCCCGTGGCCCCTGATGTCATTCTGCCCTCGAGACTGTTTGATCTCATTACCTGTAGTCTGAAGGCGTATCCTACATCTGTGCAAACACGTGTGTGAGTTCGGATGCACAGTACACTTGCCAAATGTCATATTTGTGCAGACTTGTTATTTAGCTCTGTGAAATGTTGTCAGCGGGTTATTGTCATGCAAATTACTGCCGGTCTCACGGTAATTGACCGTTAATTAACATTAACACGTTTACCATCTCCAAGCTTCCACCATACAAGCCACTTTGGAACAGCTACATTAAAACCATTTAAGAAATCAATTTAGTATACACCCTCACAATAAATCCATGATTTAGTTTAGGCAGGTCTAAATAAACATTATGATTTGAATAACATTTATTTCAGAAGAACGGAATATGAGTCAGCCACAGCTGTTATTTAGTCACCACTGCCAAAGTTGGTATTATGTATTTAGTGCTATTTCTGTTTCTTTTGTTGTTTTTTTATTACCATTTTCATAATTGTTTAAAATTTAGTCCTGCTTGTTGGATTTTCACTGTACACTGCGATCACACCTGCAACCCTGTGCATGTGACTACTAAACCCTCGGGCTCGGATTCTGTCATACTGTATGTTATTTGGCCATGCGCCATTGCCACAGGCTGTAGGCTAGTTAATTTAGCAGACCAAATTTGCTTAGAAGTGCCGTTATTTTATATTATATGATTTTATAGTAATAAGAATATAAGCTGAATAAAATAGAAAATCTATTTTTCCTATTCCAGAACGAGTTGGATACGATATGAAAGGGCTATGTTGAGTGTAAAAGTAATCATTTGAAACAGGTCCTATGAGCTAGATTTAGAGTTATTTGGCAACTTTAGTTGTGAATGAGCCGAACCTCATAATTTGTCTTAGAAATCAAAACATATTGTATTTGGGCTGCATGATGCCACTATGGGCAATTGAAAGTTTGCGCTCTGTTCCTTGCCTCGGGCTGCACACGCTGTTCTCTCATTAAGTGATCATATTTTCACCCATCAGACTGTTTATTCTCAATTTAATCTGACATTTTTACTGATATGTAAAAGTAGTTCCGATTTGGAATGGACCATTATCAAATGGGCAGGGTAAAAAAGATATGCACTCGAATAATGGTTCGTTTTTCAATTATGCAGAACAGAGCATGTGCTCAATATAAGCAGCTGAGAAATAAATAGGCTAGGATCCTCCTCATCTTAGTGGCAACCATCAAAACTCTGCTTTCAAACGGGATTGCGTATAGAAATATCTGGCCCTATAAGAAGACGTATTTCATTCCACGCATTTTCCACTGTTTCAGGACCATTCAGCCTTTTGCTTCGCGATAGGTAATATTCCGGCCAAACTCTCTATGCCATGGCCTCTCTAACGCTGTTCTTGTAGCTACCCAGTGCTTCATTTGGTAAACCAAGTGAAATCTGTTCGGGAACATCGATAGCAACATGTTTGCACAACTAAACATATTTCATTAAACTGTTGACAGTCCGCTCTCACGAGAAAGGAATGAAGGAGAAAGAGGAGATGGAAACGCACACGTTGGTGAGATATTATGTGGCTGAAGGTACTGTGTCAGCCTATTAAAATGAGAAAAAAAGCCCAATTACTAGGCTATTCAAAATCAAATACAAACGTTCATTGTAGGTTAACTCAGTACTCTTAACTCAGTACTCTGTAAGCCGCCATGCACAGTCAATTAACCAACAGCATCGTCTACCGTAGTCCTATATGTTCTCTCCCAGACTCAGGTATAAAATGTTTGGAGCGTAGCGTAAGGTTACCAGACCATCCAGTATGCATCATAATACAGTCCACACTCAAAGGCCAATACTAGAATTGGTTTCATTTTTAGAATATAGTCTAGACCAATTATGTACCAAAGATATCTTAAATCTATGGTTTTTGGGGTGTTTTTTCTGCCTGCGTAATATGCGGTAGGCTATTAAACTGTGTCTTGTATAACGGCGCAATCATTGCGTATGCATGAGCTGTAATATGTGTATGGTTGTTTTGAATTCATCCAACATCATCCACAACGACCCTGTTTTCCACTCAGTTTCAACCTGTTGTTGAACTTCTTTCTTCAAATTGATCTATTACAGTGAGGTGCGTTTTTAAAGCATGATACTGTTTTGATTTTGTGTTTGATGTGATTTTCATTGCATTTCATTGATGTCAGAGTGGTTAGAGGGACAATAGAGACCTGAGTACCAGGCCAAGAGCGACCAGAGTGCATAAAAGGAGATTATAGTGACTCAACAGTCACAGGAATTTGACTGAGGTCATGACTCATGCCTGCTGGTGTGGCAGTAATATGGTCACTGCAACAGCCCGCCCTAATATATATTCAATTGTTTTTTCTTTCTGATTGCATAAGATTTAGTATATTTTTTTAACTAGGCAAGTCAGTTAAGAACAAATTCTTATTTTCAATGACATCCTAGGAACAGTGGGTTAACTGCCTTGTTCAGGGGCAGATTTTGACTTTGTCAGTTCAGGGATTCGATCTTGCAACCTTTCGGTTAACTAGTCCAACGCTCTATCCATCTGCCATATGAGAAGCCTGCCTGTTACGCGAATGCAGTAAGAAGCCAAAGTCCAACGCTCTAACCACTAGGCTACCTGCCGCCATGGCATTTTCATGTGGCATGTAAGCTATCCCTCCTTTCAATGGTCCCTATTTTTAAAAGGAATACAATTTTGTAAGTCCCCAAAGAACCAAACAAACTGCAAACAATTGGAAGAAGGAGATGCTGAAACGGCACATTGTACTGCAGCCCCGGCTATCTCGCCAACCTCCCTTAGGTCTCCCCGGTCCTCACAGCCATTTCCTACAGATGGCCCGGCAAGCTGTTGGACTCCACAATGTATAAACAAAAGAAACGGTCCCAAGCTGACTACGCCATCTGAGAAATGATCACAACTAAGGGTTGTGTATCAATGACTCCTTTTGTCTGGTACTCAACCTGGTCTGGCTTTGACAAGGCTATCTGGCATTCTGTGGGTCAGCAAGACACAGCTCCCACACTTAACTTACATCGATTACTATAACTGGAGACTTTGATTTGATATATATGATGAATGATATGCATACTGTAACTATGATGTTTTCATCATCAAATCAGTGATCTATTTCACATGAAAGACGGGTCCCTTGAAAAGTTCTGTGGTACACGTGATGTGTGTCTCTCTCCTCATTGTACAAGTCTTACCCCCCCTCCTCAATTTGTGCATAAGTCATCTCTCCTCATGAATTCTGTCAGTCTCTGTACTTTGGTAGCTGTGGTCAGCCCCGCAACCCCCCCCCCCCCCTGTCGTGGGGAAGCACACCTCAGAGAACTGTGGGCAGAGTTTCTTTGAAAATGATGTTCTTTTGAGGTCTAAAGGTGGCGTCTACAAAACAGGCTCTATCAAAATCCCATCTCTCCTCTCTGCCTCCCCAGTTTATCCCATTTTCACCAGCTGCGATGCTACACCACACGGTGACACTTTTGATATTGCTCGGCTGTACCCTCCCCTCCAATCTAGCTCTTTCTCCCCTCCACCTCCTCTCCCCTCCCTTTCCTCCCTCGCTCTCCGAGCGGTATCTTCATTCCCCGTCGCTCTGAGCCGTAACGTTACTCCCCTGTAGTCACAGTGTGACAGCAGAAAAGGGGGGAAGGAGGAGAGGAATAACTCCCGGGAAGAGACATGCTGTGCACAACAAGCAGTACATAACTGCCATATGTAATCATCAGTGCCTGAAAGATGGTTCCTCTGCTGTTTATTCATGGTGATATCAACCCACCTACAGGACTGGTAATGAGAGTTAGGGTCATTCATCCCAATTCATCCAAAGTAACCTCGTGTCAACTCGGGAATGGCATTACAGCTCAATAGGAATACTCCATGTTAAATTCCACTGACTGGAATTGAAATGGAATTGACCCCAACTCTGCTATGGAGACATTTCCAAGCTGAGTTCCAAGGAAATGAAATAGAATTGACCACAGCTCTGGCCCACATACCAGTGATCAACAGTGGGTAATAGTACAGGAAGCTTACGTATGATTTGGCATCACTCTATGGTTCATCGCTCAGTTTCCCTTTGATTTTAGCTGGGTTTATATCTAACTAATTGGCCTAATTTCCATGCATCAGTCTTAATGTAATCGTGTTAACTGCTGATAAATGGCAAAATGGTTGGCTTTGTGAAGGTGGGGGAGACGGATGTTTGTCGCACTGTCGTCAGTCTCTCTCTCTCTCTCTCTCTCTCTCTCTCTCTCTCTCTCTCTCTCTCTCTCTCTCTCTCTCTCTCTCTCGCTCTCTCTCTCTCTCTCACACACACCACTAAACTCCCACTCCAATCAGTCTCTTATCTAAGAAGATCTGGAATCCAATTGCTCAGCTGATAGATGTCAAAGCCCTCGACTCTCTCACAATACTTCTGCTCCTCTCTCAAGATCATCCCATGGGGGGCTTGAACTGCTTAAAGCTTTCCATTTTAGAAACTGTATGAGATCTGGGATTGTGTGTGCGTGTCTGTGTCCACGTGTGCAGATTGCTATGTCTTGGAAAGTCTTTCGGAGTGTGAGTGTGTGTGTTTTTGTGTTTGTGTGTCCGTGGAGACAAGTAAACATATGTATGTATACAAGTGATGACTTGTCTGTGTGCATATCTGCGTGCGTACATGGCTGTGTGTGTGTACCGTTTTCATATCGTATATGAGATGAGCGGCGTGTAGAATGGTAAAGAATCTGATATGATCTTGAGTAGATCAGAGCAAACCACCACACGCTCTCATCTTACATGCATGAGGTCGAGTGTGCTATGACGCGCAGGCTTGTGTGTTTGTGCGTGAGTTATTGACACCTTAATTCGGACAAATATGGAACATAATTTCAACCACTATGACGAGATGAAGATCACTTTATTGGTCAATTGCACAGAAGGTCCGACTGAAATTCAACTTCCTCTTTTAACCCAACCTCTCCGAAATACACACATATACACATACAGTACCAGTCAAATGTATGGACACACCTACCCATTCTAGGGTTTTTCTTAATGTTTACTATTTTATACATTTTAGGATAATAGTGAAGACATCAAAACTATGAAATAACACATATGGAATCATTTTGTAACCAAAAAAGTGTTAAACAATTCAAAATCTATTTTATATTTGAGATTCTTCCAAGTAGCCACCCTTTGCCTTGATGACAGCTTTGCACATTCTTGGCATTCTCTCCTCCAGCATCATGAGGTAGTCACTTGGAATGCATTTCAATTAACAGGTGTGCCTTGGTAAAAGATCATTTGTGGAATTTCTTTCCTTCATACATTTGAGCCAATCAGTTGTGTTGTGACAAGTTAGGGTTGGTATACAAAAGATAGCCCTATTTGGTAAAAGACCAAGTCCATATTATGGCAAGAACAGCTCAAATAAGCAAAGAGAAACGACAGTCCATCATTACTTGAAGGCATGAAGGTCAGTCAATCCGGAATATTTCAAGAACTTTGAAAGTGTCTTAAGTGTAGTCGCAAAAACCCTCAAGCGCTATGATGACACTGGCTCTCGTGAGGATCGCCACAGGAAAGGAAGACCCAGAGTTACCTCTGCTACAGAGGATAAGTTCATTACCAGCCTCAGATTGCAGCCCAAATAAATGCTTCACAGAGTAACAGACACATCTCAAAATCAACTGTTCAGAGGAGACTGCGTGAATCAGGCCTTCATTGTCGAATTGTTGGTAAGAAACCACTACCAAAGGACACCAATAAGAAAATGAGAGTTGCTTTGGCCAAGAAACACAAGCAATGGACATTTGACTGGTGGAAATCTGTCCTTTGCTCTGATGAATCCAAATTTGAGATTTTTGGTTTCTTTGTGAGACACAGAGTAGGTGAACGGATGATCTCCGCATGTGTGGTTCCCACCATGAAGCATGAAGTGTGGGGGTGCTTTGCTGTTGACGTGGTCTGTGATTTATTTAGAATTCAAGGCACAGTTAACCAGCATGGCTACCACAGCATTCTCCAGTGATACGCCATCCCATCTTGTTTGCGCTTAGTGGGACTAAAATTTGTTTTCCAACAGGACAATGACCCAACAGACCTCTGGGCTGTGTAAGGGCTATTTGACCAAGAAGGAGAGTGATGGGCGCTGTTGTTGTGGGGGTAAAGTTCCTTGCTCAAGGGCACAACGACAGACAGTGGCATCTAGGCGTCTTTGATATTAGCAACCCTTTGGTTGCCAGCTCACTTTCCACAAGATATTTCCAGTCACATCTGGGATTTGAACTGGCAACCCTCCGGGCTGGATAAAGGCCATGCTGAGACGTAAGTAAACACCTCTGGCCTTCAATAGAGAAGAAAACTATGGTGGTTTTATTGGAATCGAATGCCAGGTTTTGATCAAATGTAGTATGGGGTGATGGTGGTAAAGCTTTTGCTCTGGGTCAGAACATGTCACATGTGCTCCCTCTCCGGCCTCTAGGTCACCAGGCTGCTCGTTATGGCGCACACCTGTCACCATCATTACGTGCACCTGCGCGTCTTCAGACTCACCTGGACTCCATCACCTCCCTGATTACTACCTTCACTATATATGTCACTCCCGTTGGTGTGTCATGTCTGTGTGCTGTTAGTGTTTCTTGTTTTGTATTATGTTGTGTTTATTTATTAAAATATGCACTCCCTGAACTTGCCTCCCGACTCTCAGCGCACATCGGTACAGAATAATGCCTCACCTAAGGGAAGCATCAGGAAGTTTTTACTTATTTATTTATTTCAGTGGGAATGACGTTGGGTCCTGGAGCCGCTACAGGCTCTCATGCCTCAGACAGATCGTCAGGCTCCCCTGCCTCCACTGGCTCGTCAGGCTCTCATGCCTCAGCCGGATCGCCAGGCTCCCCTGCCTCAGCCGGCTCGTCAGGCTTTCATGCCTTCGCCGGATCGCCAGGCTCCCCTGCTTCCACCGGCTCGTCAGGCTCTCATGCCTCAGCCAGATCGTCAGGCTCCCCTGCCTCAACCGGTCTGTCAGGTTCCCGTGCCCCAGCCGGCAACAGATTCCTGCGCATCAGCAGGGGTAACCGTTCTGCTCCTGATCCCTGGGATTGTCCCTTTGATTGGCGTCCTGTGGCTGGAGCCGAACGCACTGGGGAGGGGGTACCGTCACGTATGCTCTCTCTCCGGCGCTCTAGGTCGTCATGCTCCTGCGTCTCAGCCGGATTGACAAGTTTCCCGCGCCTCAGCGGATGTGACTGGTCCGCTCCTGATCCCCAGGATCGTCATTTTGGTCGGCGTCCTGCGGCAGGAGCCACGCGTCGGGGAAGGGGTAATGTCACGTGTGCTCCCTCTCCTGCCTCTAGGTCACCAGGCTGCTCACCATCGTTACGCGCACCTGCGTGTCATCAGACTCTCCCGGACTCCATCACCTCCCTGATTACCTTCACCATATATGTCACTCCCGTTGGTTCCTTCCCCAGGCGTTATTGTTTCTGTTTCATGTCTGTGTGCTGTTAGTGTTTTCTTGTTTTGTATGATGTTGCGTTTATTTATTAAAACACTCACTCCCTGAACTTGCTTCCCGACTCTCAGCGCACATCGTCACAGAACATTACATTGAAACCATAAGTGGTGCATTTCTTTTTATAACAATTCTTAGAAAGCCATTATCCAGTCTTTGCATCAGTTCATGGAAATTCAAACCAAACCATCGGTCTTGTCTTCTTTTCTCGGGGAGCTGTCTTCCCAGCTGAATCGCCTGTCAGGTTTCTCTGACTATACCCATTAGTCGTTTTAAAGCCATATTATTCTATTACAGGTTCACACGTCGTCGCGTTGAAAAGAGAACCTCTTTTGTGGAGCTGTTAGCGGTTCAGGCCATCTTCTCTTCTTTTTAAAAAAAACGTTCTGCCACATTATTAATTTACGCGCATACCTGGAATGCGTTATGAAGAAAATGAATCATGCTCATCAATATGCACAAAGGAAGGCACTTTTCGGATCTTTCATTGTTTTAAAAAGCGTCTGCGTCATTGCGTGTCTAGGTCGGTGTCTAAATGCTAAAACAACTTGCTGTCATTTGGGAAAAGTGTATTTGAACTAATTGAAAAAGTTTGTTGAAACTTGAAATTAGCTCACGATGATGTTGCCTCTTTTATTTTTGTTGGTCTTTGTGAAGTGGATCTTCTAAATACGTCTTGCCGTCGTGTGACATCTTAAGATGTCTAAGTAATCCCCCTCTCTGATTCTGATAAGAACGCCAAGAGTCACAGTCACTCCTAAGCTCAATTATTGATAATGCACTTTATCCCCGCTTGCGTAACTCTGAGTGGAGTTATCTAACTCTCTTTTCTATAAGCATGATGAAGGGTTTTGAGATCCTTATTCATTCAGTCAGTGAAATACTGTATAATGATCATTCCAATAGAAGATCTCCCGACCCATTCTTGGACAGCTTATTAGAGTACCGTCACACATCAGTTAATTATGGCGTTCGAGTAGAAAACCGTAAATACCCATTCTTCTTTTTCAGCTATCTTTCATGCAGAATATTTTACTAGTAACAGTGACTGGACTTCCTCTTAATGAGAACAAGATAAGTATATCAGCCATGGAGCAGCCAGTCATAGGGTACAGCCAGAGAGGAAGAGGGGAAGCGAGAGGATTTACTCCGCCCAAAATCTGTCCTCGTGAGAGAAGCCCGTTTTTGTGTGGTGGTCTATATGAGAGTGACAAATTACGGGAGGTTTATTTGATCTAATAGAAGTTTCATAATGTTTATGCTGTTTCAAATATACAGATATAAGTGGATGAGTGTGGCATTCCGGCAACTTAGAGAAAACAACTCAGTTGTGCCTGTTGTTCGCTCACGTGTCTGCCTTCTCATTGGCTAGAATGGTTCCACCTGATCTGCCTAAAATCATTGAGGACATGCATTTCCATTGTTAGAGCGGCCACTCGGATATTTTGTCAATATAATAGATAATCTTTGGCACAGCGTCTCACCCCAATGCTGGCAAGACCATCACCGCCTGGGCCTGGGCTCAGGCCAATCCCATCATGCATTTCTGCGGGGCAGCAGGATGGGAAATGGCCATGCTGTGTTGTCTTAATCAGATGGAGCCCACAGACTTTTTATTATTTCATAATCTGGTTTATGATGTTCCATCGCTGCCACCTGATGCTGGTTTATCTATCCATCTACCAATCTATCTAAAATTATGTAACTCCCTTTGACCACTTTCCATTAAAACCGTACTTTATACTAAGCTGAGTGTACCAAACATTAGGAACACCTTCCTTATATTGAGTTGCACCTCCTTTTGCCCTCAGAACTGCCTCAATTCATCGTGGCACAGACTCTACAAGGTGCAATGTTGATGCCAATGCTTCCTACAGTTGTGTCAAGTTAGCTGGATGTCCTTTGGTGGTGGACCATTCTTGATACACACAGGAAACTGTTTTATCGGGAAAACCCAGCAGCGTTGCAGTTCTTGTTGAGTCAATTTGCTGCGCTTGAGGTGAAACAAAATTCCTCTACATTTTTTATCAAACTGCTCCATGCCATCAACAGAAGATATGTGGGTTGGACATGTACACTGCAAAGTCTCAAAATTCAACATCTTGCCTCCATCAAACGGTCTCTCTTTCGTCTTTTACAACTGGGAAGTATATATTGCTTAACCTCTGAAGCGCCCCTCAACAAGGCTGCAAGGGCACTTCTGAAGCCAAATGGTTCTTCATTAATTAATTGAGTAATGATTGCATATATTATTCAGTATCACAGGTCAACCAAGAACTGAGGCATGCCTGGTGCTGCTTATTTAACCATCAGAAGTAAAATAAGACCATCGACGGTGTATTGTTGGAGCTTTCTTGATTATGATGGACTGTGAGAAGAGATGAGTGATATAATTGCAACGCCTACTGCGTTCTGATGCATTGATACTTTGTAAATAGTATATGTACCCTGTGTAGTGTGCGCTCTACAGTAGGCCTGTCTGAAGTGCAAATGCTGGGACTTAAATGCAAATGTTATGTAAATGTTTATGTGATGTGGCCATGCTCCCACTGAGGGCCAGCTGTTCTACTTGACACACAACTAGAGAGGGAGAGGTAGAGCCAGCTGGCCCTCATAGCCTTAGAATACACACATGCATGCCATCAAACATGCACAAGACGCAAGCATGCCCACACACATATACGCTCACACACGCACACTCACATACAAGCACACACACATGCATACACACAAAAGTCATGCCTATGAACTCTCTCGCCCCAATAACTATTTGAACTTCTCTACAACTACAGAAACAGAGTACATCTCTGTGTGTTTGTGTTCGCTCAATTCACATTACATTTTGGAATATTGCTCGATTTCCACTCTAAAGACGTTCTCCTGGGGTCTTTCTTCTTTCATGTATAATACATGTGAACTGGAGAATTCATTCCTCAGAATCTCTATTGCTAATCCCTGTTGGAAGGAATTATATTTAACTTGTATAGGTCACAGTATTTCCCATGGGGTCTGGGATAGAGAAAATCAGCTGGTGAATTACGACTTATCTGACCCAGGTGAGAACATTAGTCATTCCGAAACCTCTCGTGAGACTTGGGTTCAGGAACCAGGTGAGGCAGAACTAGACAACTTACCCCCCCAAAAAATGTTTTATGTTTTCAAAGTCTTTGGCCTACTTGGTCCCCAACATTTTAATGGAATGCCAGTGGTTACAGTTTTTCTCTACCGTCATGATAGGGAAATGGTTGCTGGTTGGGGAGCGGTGGTTCCTGTCGTTAATAAAAATGAACAGTGTTTTGCTCCCGTGCTTCGCCGTGTAGTAATTTGGCTGTGTACATCACACATCACAGCTCACTGGTATCGTCATTTCTGGAGTGTGCGTGGTTTGTGTATTCATAACAAAAATGAGCAAAGAATATCTCTTCAACAAACATTTTGGTGAAATTCTTTTCTTTACAAAAAAGGACAAAGGACAAACACCAATAATCTTTGAAAATCTATTCCTCCTGTCAAAGCCTTTTAGTTCATCCTCTGCCTCTCTCTCTTTCTCTCTCTCCTATTTCTCCTCAGCTGGGATGACTTATATCTTTGGGAAAGGAGGAGGCCTCATTACATTCAACTGGCCAGCCAACGAGAGGCCAAGCACGCGCACAGACAGACTGACCATAGGGTTCAGTACTTCCCTAAAGGATGGCATCTTGGTCCGGATAGACAGCGCTCCGGGTCTGGGAGACTATCTCATGCTCCACATCGTAAGTTGCACTTTTCTCTTGCTCTGTATCTTTTATTTCTATGTCCGTTTCTCTGTTGTCCTTTGACTCGGTTCACTCTCTCTTTTTCTCTGTCTCTCTCCTGCTTCGTTTTCTCTCTCTCTCTCTCTCTCTCTCTCTCTCTCTCTCTCTCTCTCTCTCTCTCTCTCTCTCTCTCTCTCTCTCTCTCTCTCTCTCTCTCTCTCTCTCTCTCTCTCTCTCTCTGTCTGTCTTCATCTCTCTCTCTGTCTTCATCTCACCCTGTATCCCTACCACTGTATACGAGTTGCGTTGGGTTATATCCGATGAGAAGCTGACGTGTTAAAAGGACAGTGGTTAGGAGATTAATCACATGATGTGGATGATTTTGTGGTTCTCTGTTCTAGATTATTGTGTTTGGATGTCGTTTTATGAGTAACACAGAGTGACGTCAGGTGTGGGGGTGTGTGTGTGGCGAGTGGTCTGCACGCCGGTGGCTCTCCTCCTGTTAGTGCTGATCTCATCTCATCATGCTAGATTTCCTTCATTCTCCCCGGAAGGATCTTCTAGTCTTGGCAGTGGCTTTACACACGCGCACGCATAAATAATTCAAGTACTCAGCAAAAAATGTACCTACATTTATTTTATTTTATACTAATACAATTGCTCAGATAAATAGATTTTGTTTAACAATAACTATATATCTTTTTCATAAAGGTAGAGTTTAAAATGATTGACACCCCTAAAGATTTTTGTTTAGTATTTGGTCACATATTCCTAGCATGCAATGACTGCATCAAGCTTGTGACTCTAGAAACTTTGCAGTTTGTTTTGGTTGTGTTTCAGATTATTTTGTGCCCAATAGAAATGAATGGTAAATAATGTATTTTGGAGTTTTGGAGTTTTATTGTACATAAGAATAGAATATGTTTCTTACCACTTATACATGAATGTAGATTCTACCATGATTACGGATAATCCTGAATGAATTGTGAGTAATGATGAGTGCGAAAGTTACAGAGGGTCAAAGGTCATACCCCAAGATATGCTAACCTCCCCTCCTATTGATAAGGGTGAGAGGTTAGCGTATCTGGGGGTAAGATATTTGACCCTCTGTAACTTTCTCACTCATTATTATTCACAATTCATTCAGGATTATCTGTAATCATGGTAGAAACATATTATATTCTCATTTATAATAAAAATTACTCCAAAATGACACATGACACAATACATTGTTTACCATTTTTTTCTATTGGACACAAAATAATCTGAAACGCAACCAAAACAAACTACAAATGCTTCCAACAAGTTTGTAGAGTCACAAGCTTGTAAAGTAAAGATACCTTAATAGAAAATGACTCAAGTAAAAGTGAAAGTCACCCAGTAAAATATTACTTGAGCAAGTCTAAAAGTATTTGGTTTTAAGTATACTTAAGTATCAAAAGTAAATGTAGTTGCTAAAATGTTCTTAGGTATCAAAAGTAAAAGTATAATCCAATTCAAATTCTTTATATTAAGCAAACCAGACGGCACAATCTTCTTGTTTTTTTATTTATCTAAGGATAGCCAGGGGCACACTCCAGCACTCAGACATTATTTACAACTGAAGCATTTGATGTTTAGTGAGTCCACCAGATCAGAGACAATAGGGATGGCCAGGGATGTTCTCTTGATAAGTGTGTGAACTGGACCATTTTCCTGTCAACATGTAACGAGTAATATATGTGTCAGGCTAAATGTATGGAGTAAAAAGTACATTATTTTCTTTAGGAATGTAGTGAAGTAAAAGTAAACGTTGGCAAAAATATAAATAGTGAAGTACAGATACCCCAAAAAACTACTTAAGTTCTACTTTAAAGCATTTTTACTTAAGTTCTTTACACCA
Organism: Salvelinus fontinalis; assembly: GCF_029448725.1. Taxonomy (NCBI): domain Eukaryota; kingdom Metazoa; phylum Chordata; class Actinopteri; order Salmoniformes; family Salmonidae; genus Salvelinus; species Salvelinus fontinalis. The sequence goes on along the minus strand of NC_074679.1, from coordinate 40,850,372 downwards.
CTGAGCTCTGCCTTTATCCCTTTTTGTGGAGTGCTGGTCTGTCATGTATAGATGGGTTGTCTGGCAGAATGAAAGCAGTTCCATTGGTCTAATGCATTGTGATTTTTCACACTGTCCAGTGCTTTTATCATCACTGGTGAATTAATACGCTATAAATAAAAAAGTATGTGGACACCCCTTAAAATAAGTGGATTAGGCTATTTCAGCCACACCCGTTACTGACAGGTATATAAAATCGTGCATGCAGCCATGCAATCCCTATAGGCAAACATTGGCAGTAGAATGGCCTTACTGAAGAGCTCCGCGACATTCAACGCGGCACCGTCATAGGATGCCACCTTTCCAACAAGTCAGTTTGTCAAATTTCTGCCCGGCTAGAGCTGTCCCGTTGAACTGTAAGTGCTGTTATTGTGAAGTGGAAACGTCTAGGAGCAACTACCGCTTAGCCGCGAAGTGGTAGGCCACACAAGCTCACAGAACGGGACCACCGAATGCTGAAGCGCTTAAAAATCATCTGTCCTCGGTTACAACACTACTGAGTTCCAAACTGTCTCTGGAAGCAACGTCAGCACAACAACTGTTGGTCAGGAGCTTCATGAAATGGGTTTCCATGGCCGAGCAGCCGCACACAAGCCTAACATCACCATGCGCAATGCCAAGTGTCAGCTGGAGTGGTCTAAAGCGTGACGCCATTGGACTCTGGAGCAGTTGAAACACGTTCTCTGGATTGATGCATCACACTTCACCATCTGGCAGTCTGACGGATGAATCTGGGTTTGGCGGATGCCAGGAGAACGCTACCTGCCCGAATGCATAGTGCCAACTATAACGATTGGTGGAGGAGGAATAATGGTCTGGGGCTGTTTTTCATGGTTCAGGCTAGGCCTCTTAGTTCCAGTGAAGGGTACAGCATACAACGCTACAGCATACAATGACGTTCAAGACGAAGTTGGGGAAGGCCCTTTCCTGTTTCAGCATGACAATGCCCCCTTTCACAAAGCGAGGTCCATACAGAACTGGTTTGTCGAGACCGGTTTGGAAGAACTTGACTGGCCTGCACAGAGCCCTGACCTCAACTCCATCAAACACTTTTGGGATGAATTGGAACACCGACTGCAAGTCCGACCTCACTAATGCTCTTGTGGCTGAATGGAAGCAAGTCCCCGCAGCAATGTTCCAACATCTAGTGGAAACCCTTCCCAGAAGAGTAGAGGCTGTTATAGCAGCAAAGGGGGGCCAACTTCATATTAATGCCCAGGATTTTGGAATGAGATGCTCCACGAGCAGGTGTCCACATACTTTTGGTCATGTAGTGTATATTCCAACTAATTGGATTTGTTCATAAATTATTGACCTTGTCCTGTATGGCTGGCTGCCTCAATGCCTCCACTCTCTGTAAGGGGATGGATGGGGTCGAAAAATCCTCTATAATTTGTCTTTCTCACTCACAAAAACACATGTACCCAGACACACATTTCTCTATCGTTCTCTCTTTCTTTCTTTCACCCTCTCCATCTGTCCACTGTTTTATTGTGGCTCTTGAGTCCGGTCTGTTGGGACTCCTCCGGCCTTAACGGGCGGTCAAAGCAATGGCACCACACCAGATCTTCATACATGCCCTCCCTCTCCGCTCCACCTCACCCCAAATTGGGACCTCTTTCCCGGGGAAGGGCGGACAAACACTGGCCCTGCCAAATCGGCTCAAATCTGGAGCATAAACCTGCAGTTAAGGGAATTGAGACACTTGTGTGTCATTATAGGGGTTGACTCAAACTTGGCTTTGTTTTACATGTTGAAAACTACATTAAACGAAAGTATACTAGCTTATTAACAACATATTATTAAAGTAACAAAGACCTATAAAACAGTTTGTTCAGACAGTTAATCATGCAGATGTTGTTCAATCTACAGTATATGAACTCTGAATAAAAAATAAAAAAAGCTTTATTTTTTAAGCACTCCCCATTTCCCTCCTGCAGTTCCAAGTGTCATGGTTTTGGCCTTTAAACAAAGTGAAATGATTCCACACCATGATATTGGTCATGTGTTTTATTCTGGGACATATGCAACAGACTGGGGTCTCGTCCTCTACATAGCCCTGACATGCTGACTTTGGCTAGAAAAGACCGGAGAGTGAGGTGGAGAGAGAGAGAGGAGGAGAGCGAGAGAGAGTGGAGGTGAGGTAAAACAACAGATTGTCCCTGCTGTCCCCCAGGGCTCTGGAGCGTTAGCAGGTTCACCGCCGTCGGTTCCTCTTGGGCTGACTCAAGACGTGGCATTTTCACCCGATAAACGTCCATCCTCTGACCTTTGTGGAGAGCAGGGACGGAGGTCCACCTCGTTGTGGACACGCGGGCCCCTGAGGCTGGGCAAATGTCACATCCACTGTCCTTCAAACATGTCACATCCACTGTTGCAGATGTCGGCTGCTCAAATGGGAACCTGGATAGAGGAATTAGAGGATTCAGACAGAAACAAGAGACAAAGATTGTTTACTCACTGCGCTCGTTAATCTTCATTTTGCTGACTGGCTCATAGGGCAACAATACTGTATATCTCCAAAAGTGCTCCACCTCTGGCTGTCTTTGACCGTCTTCTCTTCGTGCTGTTGCGTCAACAGTAAGATGAACGGACTGCTCTCAATCTGGGGGAAGTTGCCCGACGTAGAACGTTTTGGCTTTTGAGTCCTCAAGCATGAGAATATGACTCAGTAGAGAATTCCTCCATTTAAGTTACAACAACATGCATATGGTCAGAGAACCTGTTTGATCGAAATCCAGATGTGCAATTTGGTTGAACAAGTCACATTTGCGGCTTGAATTGATTCATCCAATGACAGTTCATCATCTGGGAGTCACAGCTCATTACGGTAGCAGGCTGGCGCTTCCTAAACTTAGCAGGCCAAAGCCAAGGGGAACCCATGTGCTTAGGTCAAAGGAATGCTGTGTAATGTGGTGCCATATTTCTTCCGGCAGAATGAAAAGTCTCTCTGTAGATTAAACTCTTCATCGATCTGAGGATTAGGCGTCACCAGACTGCTCCTCTAGCCAAATGGGCCATCTGCCTAGACAAACCAGTGCCAAGGAGTCTTTCTCTCTCTCTCTCTCTCTCTCTCTCTCTCTCTCTCTCTCTCTCGTTTGCGCTCTCTCTCTCGCTCGCTCTCTTTCTTTTTCTCTTTCTTGCTGTCTACCTATCTCACTTGGGCTATCTCCCTTCTTCATATATTTGTATTTCACCAGTTCAGCAATTAATCTGCCTGTAACCTTACCTCTTTTTCCCTTTCGTTCTTCTAAACTCAAAAACTAATTGGAGAAAGTTTGATGATGACAAAAAGTAATTTGTAAAGGGATTTTTTATTCACTTTCTTCCTCTCCCCTCTCTTCTGTAATCTGCTAACGGAGCAGCTCCCTGTACCGAGATGCATATTCTTTGGTGGGGAAATGCTCTCTAGTCATTAACGACAAAAGTCTTCACTTCCTCCATAGCGTATAATTAGAGCCAAACTAAATGTATTTACAAATTTCTACTCGCACTGAGAGTTTAACTTTTTACATGGGTGGTCGGGCAAAATATCCTATCTGGCTTTAAGTGGAGCTCTTATTAACGACAATTATTTAAAGCATTTTTTCTGCTGCATTTATGTAGTCTGTATATTCTTCCTTGTTATTTTGTGTTTGAAAAAGCCAAATGCATGGCCTTAGTTTATGGGATCGCTTCTCTTGTATAGCGGACCTCAAATGGACTATACTTACTGTAGTTAACCGTGTTTAAATTAGGTTAGGCTATACTTTCAAATAGTTATAGCCATCCAAATAAAGGGAGTCCAATCTCTGTGAATTGAGAATCATTACCTGTTCGTTCTCCACGTATCGACAGCGGACGCACACAAGAAAAAAGGATAAATATCCCAGACACTAACATCTGTCGCCACCCCACATGTTCCAATAAAATCCTATAAGGCAGAGAGATCAGAGTGTACAGGAAATCTATAGTGTTGATAGGTTCTAATCAGCAGGGAGCATAACTACACTTCGCCCGTTGATTTTCAATCAGGAGAAAACCTCCTCTGCAGACGCATCAATATGCCACGGGCCCTCTCCCACTCTCCCACTGCTATCAGCTGGCAGCAGCATTAGGGGAGAGAGGTAGCACATTACCTGTGCTTGTTCCGTTTTACGGCTGTTTCGACTGGGGACGAGAGCTGCCATTATAGGTGTAATAGAACTGTTCGTTTCCCTCTGGATTGTGAAAGCTAGACGGCACACACTCCAAAGGAAAAATCGGACTTCTTTTTTAAACCACCTAGCTGACATTGATTGTTGTTTTCATCGAACTGGTGGTGTTAGGAGAATTTAAGAACTTAATGTGATCATTTTGTGTGTTCCTCCGGAAACAGATTAGCTACAAGTGAGACACTTGCCAGGCGGTCTTGTAAAACAGCTCGCTCCTTAGGTAGAGTAGATCTAAAGGTATGCAGATATAGCTGATGTATATGTGTCCCCGTTGGCTCAGTAGCTAGAGCATGGTGCTTGCAATGCCAGGGTTGTGGGTTTGATTCCCACAAGGGACCAGTATGAAAATGTATGCACTCACTATTGTAAATTGCTCTGGATAGGAGTGTCTCCTAAATAACTAACATTTGAATGTCAAATATGTCATTTTCCCTTCAAAGGTATTTATTGATAGAAAGACGTTTTAATGAGTAAACCCACTTATTGTGTTGTTTTTACTGAGCTGATTCCCTCCCCTGATGGAAGTAATCAGAGGTACATCTACATCAACCAAGCAGGACAACAAGACATCACATTGTCAATAATTTGAATGAATAAAGCAGGCAGATGTAAGACGTACTAATGAGGGCCATAGCAGGATATAGTACACTGTGAAAGGGAGTCGTTATCTAGCCATCTAAATAGCAACAAGACCTACTGAAGACAAGCGGGAAAGGAGTTCTAACAGTTTTTATTTCAAATGATTGGTTTGATTTAGCTAGAATCTAAAGAGAAAGGGAGGGGCGAGAATACATTCCATCACATCTTGTTCCTTTAAAAAAATATATCAATATTTGTGTATAAAATTGTGTTTGGGCATAAATTATGTTGGTTTGACACCAAGGCATTTCCAATTCAGCATTTTATGAAGACAGAAGTCTTTGCAGTTATTGCTACCAAGCCCATTGTTTTTTATGGGGAGCATGACAAGGCACCCCGAGATACCGGAGATGCCTCATTAGACTGACTGAGGATATCAAACAGTCATAGTCTTGTCACAGCGAGGCAGGTTAAATGCTCTTGAAGTCTGTAAGGATCAGGGCAGACGCTTTCTGAGCGTTTTCCTTTCATGTGTCCCTCCCTCCTCAGACCTAACTTTAATCTCTATTATCCTGGCTTTATGAATCAATACTTCAGGGTTTAATATTACCTCTAATGCTGTTTGAAAATCTAACACGCACACACACACCGACACATACTCACACATACACACACTGTGTCTGTCGCTCTCTCTCTATCTCTCGCTCTCAATTCAATTCAAAGTGCTTTATTGGCATGGGAAACATATGTCTACATTGCCAAAGCAAGTGAAATAGATAACAAACACAAGTGAAATAAGAAATATAAATGAACAGTAGACATTACACAAGTTTGAAAGGAATAGAGACATTTCAAATGTCATATTATGGCTATATACAGTGTTGTAACGATGTGCAAAATAAAATAAACATAAATATGGGTTTAATTTACCATGGTGTTTGTTCTTCACTGGCAACAGGTCACAAATCTTGCCGCTGTGATGGCACACTGTGGTAGTTCACCCAATAGATATGGGAGTTTATCAAAATTGGATTTGTATTTGAATTCTTTGTAGGTCTGTGTAATCTGAAGGAAATATGTGTCGCTAATATGGTCATACATTTGGCAGGAGGTTAGGAAGTTAGCCTAGAGGGGGGGGTAATGCTCCCCCTCGCCAAACCCCTGGCCCTTCTTATCAGCATGAGTAATGGAATCAGTTTAGGATGGAAGTCATAATTATATGTTCCCTCTTTGGAGAAAGGCAGGCTTAGCTGTAGCCCCTTCAGGCTTCTTTGTGTCTCAGAGCGAGCAGGCAATAGTTGTAATGCGATCCCCCTAAGGTATATTTCTGATCTGGAAGTTTCATTAAATTGGATGGTGGTCGGTTTTGATAGCCGATGAATTTGAGCTGCGTGTTTTTCAGAAGCGGCCGAACCCAAGCTGAGATGAAGCAGGAAGATGGAAAAAAATGCACTTGGCCACAAAGGTCAGGTCCAACGCTGCCTATCGATCCGCCTGGTCCGTTTCGGGTTTGCGAGAACTCGGAAAATAGACCGGCTCAGAAAACCGGAGAGGACGGTGGGGGATGCGTCCGGATGGACCTACCTTAATGCTGGTTTCAATTTCATTGGCTAATCAGTTCCCATTCCCCGTCCTCGCCAGCCTGTCGTTTGAGTGACACTGATGGATTCTCGATAGAAAGTGGAAAACTGTCACTCTGTTTTGGCTTGTTCTAATGTGGTCAGAGGTATAGCGTTGTGACAGGCCGGGTTTGCCAATACTTAGGAAGTGCTAAGGCTGATGTGAGAGCGTGAGGACCAAGTCTCTAAATGTGTACAGTAACTTCAGGGATAATCATTGTAAGCCTAGGGGAGAGTGGAGCTGGGTCTCACATTGTGTTAGTTGTCACAGTGCTCACTACCAAATATCTGCCGAGTGCTGTGAATTGAGCTGTAATTTCTAGGTAAGAGTGTAAAGTGTGAGAAACAGCCCCGTCTCTGTTGCTGCGTTATTATTATCGGGATAATAATAGCAGCCTTGCAGCTGAAGCTCTAGTGATGTCATTGGCCCTGAAAGGAGTGTTTGAACGACTCATCATGTTTTAAACATGGCCGGCAGCTTCTGAGAGGAGATTTGCATAAACAGCTGTCTCTGAGACGACGGCCGAGGTGTCGGCGGGCTGTAGGCGTATCCCCGAAGACAGTGCTTCAAGAGGGAAGGGAGAAACTTGAGCTCTCCGACTTTCAATGGATCACTTTTATTTATCCGTCTTTCTCTCTCCCTTCTACCCCCCCCCCCCCCCCCCAAATCTGTCCTTCACCATCAAACTTTTACCACAAAGAGAGAGAACATGCCATTCTCTCGAGCCCGAATATGTATTTTCTTTTCTCACATAGGCATGGGGAAAATGTATTAATCCGTAAGTGGCACAGAATGTTTTCTGTAGATGTTTTTTGTTATGCGTTCACCATATGCAGGCCATCATTTCCTGTGAAAATTGCTGCCGGTCCGGCTCACCTCCACCTCTCCAATTGGCTAACAGCAGGGGGCAGCGGGAGAATAGAGTTCTTCTCAGAAATCCTTCGTTGGATTTCTTTATTCACAGTCACCTCCTACATGCAGACACACCTTCAGATGGAGTTGGAGTATGTCTGTGTGAACGCCGAGCTAGAGATGACACGCAGACAGTAATTATCACACTCAGGTTGGCAGAGTGGATACGGTGCTCTACAGGACAGTATGTTAAACAGACATGTGGCTCAGACATTTGATTTGATTTATTAGGATCCCCATTAGCCGACGTCAGCTAGTCTTACTGGGGTTTCCGACATAATGAAAAAGACATTACAGACAGAAGACTTTACAATTTACACGCATTTAAATACATCAACATGTAGTGTGTGTGTCTGTTTGTGTGTGCATCAGTTACACATACTTATCAGTACATACAGTAGGTCACATGGTCGAGAGGCGTTGTGCCGTGAGGTGTTATTTGCGGCTCAGTACTAGCCTCGTATAAGGAAAGATGTTCCTTAAATATAAAATATAAATTAGATCAGTACGGCCTCTCTCAACAGTGACAAAGTAGGCCAAATGTAAGATTTCAGAACAGCTAGACTTGATACTGGTAGGTGAACACAAATAATATCACTTCAATCAAGCTTCAGTGGCTATTCAATCAAGTCACACGTAAAGTTTCAAAGCATTAGATTGTAATAATGTTAGATTGGATATGATTATGCCGTCATCTATGAAATCACCTGTCCATCCCTAAGCACGACTCCGATCAATTCTGTCCTCAACAGAGATGGATATTAAAGTGAATATCTATTTCCACTCTCAAAATAAAGAGAGGAGCTTTTAGCCCGTCTAAATATAGAGAGGATCGAGGAAGGGCAGCATTTCCATTTCAGTTTTTGACTTTGTGAATTATCAAAAGAGAGCGTAATGAAACCACAGAATAGTGTCAGTTTAGGTGAAGGTTTTATAGTAATCAGAATCATATACAAGTGTGAATGCGTCCATTATATCCCAAAAGTAGGGTAGAAACGAACTTAGTCCAACTGTGTATAGGCTGGTTGAGTCTTTACTTTTAATTTGGGTTTGGAAGCAGTGTTATTGCACCCTTTTCTTGACGTAAACGGTAAGATGCGAAAGCGAACACTTTTTTCTGTAACCCAAGCTGTTAGAAACACAGCGGTTTTGGCGGTTTCTTCTTGTAAAGGCAGACTCCTTTCATCGGAACATTTCAATGGTACTAGCTCTCTAACTGGGGTAGAGAGAAACTTGAATCAGTAGTGGGAAGGATGGTCTCCCCTTTGTCCATTTAACAGTATGTATTTTATGCTACAGTATCATTAAATAATCAGGCATATCGAATGTGTGTGTGTGTGTGTGTGTGTGTGTGTGTGTGTGTGTGTGTGTGTGTGTGTGTGTGTGTGTGTGTGTGTGTGTGTGTGTGTGTGTGTGTGTGTGTGTGTGTGTGTGTGTGTGTGTGTGTGTGTGTGTGTGTGTGTGTGTGTGTGTGTGTGTGTGTGTGTGTGTGTGTGTGTGTGTGTGCGTGCGTGTGTGTGCTTGCGCGCTAATGGCATGCAGACCTGGTCAGGATGATGGGAGAGGCGTAAGTGCAGGTCAGCGTGTGTTCTCGCCCACTCATGTTTATTTTATAAAGCCCAGCCGCTGGCGAAAGCTTGTTACCTTCTTGTTGTCGCCATGGTAATGGATGTTACCACCTTGACGTGTCGCCTTGCCTGTTTATTTCAGTCCATTTAAGTCGTGGTGTATAAAGTTCTGTGGCAGGCGGCGAACGGGGGTGTTTTGAGTGGTTCACAATGGGGTACTCTAAACTTTTCAAAGTGTACTAACAGCGGCCGGCAGTTGTTAGGTAAGTGTTGTTGTTTTACTTCTTTAATAAGTAAGAAACCCTGGTCTGCCAATGTAAGATCGGTTTGGCTATTCTATCAGGAGAGGAGAAGAGCTACACATTTCCATGCAAGTGTTCAAAACCCTGGTAAATGAGCACTTCCTTCCAAAAACACTGACAGAGGTACAAAACTGGACCGTGTTTTTACATTTTTCTAGGTTGGAAAACCAGGTGGTTGAGACCCGTCATTTCCCCCCTCTTCAAAATCTTACAAACAGGGGGAACTGAGGTGTGAGCCGAGTGCTTTCGAAGGTGTCCAACTCCACGCTCCATAGCAAAGGGTGTCTAGCAGGGCTGTGTATCTGCAACTGCTTTTTTCCCCTTTGGTAAAATAGTACCCCTGTCCTATTCAGTTAGTATGGGAAAAGGACAGTCAGGTAATTGGAAGTCTGTTGGTTTTCAAGCAGTCACTGGAGGTGAGGAGGAAAGCATTGTGGAGCCTGAAGATTCAGGTCACCGCAACCACACACACAATAAAGAACAGCCTGTCAAAATACACCTGCAGAGCCAGTGGGAGAAAATCGACCACTCTCAGTGGGAGGATAAGCCATCAGGTAGGTAGAGAGAGGGAGGGAGGGAGAGAGAGGAGGTATGGGGATGTATAGAAAGAGAGAGGGAGAGAGAAACAGAGAGGGAGAGAAAGATGAGAGAGGAGCTTTACACCTGTTCTAAAGGAGAGGCTAATCTTTTTTTGTTCTTCTACAACATTTATGAGACTACTGGGGATGAAATGTGTGTGTGTGTGTGTGTGTGTGTGTGTGTGTATGTGTGTGTGTATGTGTGTGTGTATGTGTGTGTGTGTGTGTGTTTAACCACTGCTTACTCCTACTATTATGTCAAGCAGTAGCCTGTCAATCCAATCATTAATTGGATGGTATTTAAACAATGACTGAGCGAGATGTAAGAGCTAGCTGTTTGTTTTGATTGAAGACCCATCACATTTCAGAACTAAAACACTTATTATCTTATTTTACCTAGCAATAAAGAGAAAAAAACAAGCCACAATTTTATACAGCCGCAGTCAAAGATACGTAAGATCAACATAGCATTTGAACATTGAAGTCCCTTGTCATTGAGTTGGCCTGAAATGCGAAGTATGAATTTCAACACCTGAAATAGAATTTTCATCATACTCAGAATTGTACAATACATGCTCATGTATAGGATGTACATCTAAAGTTAATAAGATACAGGTACTATTTTTACCTGACAACCTTATTGTGTCAACTAAAGTAGAGATGTGAAGAGATTGCCTTCAAACGCCTCTCTAAACCACACCAGCTCGCTAAGGCAATGTCCCTGTCCATCTCAGTGCTGTTTGCCTTCTCTACCTGTCATTCCCTTGTCTTGATTGACAGATCACAGAAAGCCTGGTTTACTTTGAGCCTGACGGGAATCAAGGCAGGTAAATAAAAACAGATGAGTGAGAGGCTTTGAAAGACAAACAGCTAGATACCATCAGGGGGATTTTGTTCGATTCGACCATCCAATCTCTGTTATTCAGTTAATTACTTGAAATGGTGGCCACCACCAATGGTGACTAGTACCGTCCTTTCAATAGAACTCAGTCAGTCCTTCCAATAGAACTCAGCCAGTCCTTCCAATAGAACTCAGTCAGTCCTTCCAATAGAACTCAGCCAGTCCTTCCAACAGAACTCAGCCAGTCCTTCCAATAGAACTCAGTCAGTCCTTCCAATAGAACTCAGTCAGTCCTTCCAATAGAACTCAGCCAGTCCTTCCAATAGAACTCAGCCAGTCCGTTCAATAGAACTCAGCCAGTCCGTTCAATAGAACTCAGCCAGTCCGTTCAATAGAACTCAGCCAGTCCGTTCAATAGAACTCAGCCAGTCCGTTCAATAGAACTCAGCCAGTCCTTCCAATAGAACCTAGCCAGTCCTTCCAATATAACTCAGTCAGTCTTTCCAATAGAACTCAGCCAGTCCTTCCAATAGAACTCAGTCAGTCCTTCCAATAGAACTCAAACAGTCCTTCCAATAGAACTCAAACAGTCCTTCCAACAGAACTCAGCCAGTCCTTCCAACAGAACTCAGCCAGTCCTTCCAACAGAACTCAGCCAGTCCTTCAAATAGAACTCAGCCAGTCCTTCCAACAGAACTCAGCCAGTCCTTCCAACAGAACTCAGCCAGTCCTTCCAACAGAACTCAGCCAGTCCTTCCAACAGAACTCAGCCAGTCCTTCCAACAGAGTTCAGCCAGTCCTTCCAACAGAACTCAGCCAGTCCTTCCAACAGAGTTCAGCCAGTCCTTCCAATAGAACTGTCAGTCCTTCCAACAGAACTCAGCCAGTCCTTCCAACAGAACTCAGCCAGTCCTTCCAACAGAACTCAGCCAGTCCTTCCAACAGAACTCAGCCAGTCCTTCCAATAGAACTGTCAGTCCTTCCAACAGAACTCAGCCAGTCCTTCCAACAGAACTCAGTCAGTCCTTCCAACAGAACTCAGTCAGTCCTTCCAACAGAACTCAGTCAGTCCTTCCAACAGAACTCAGTCAGTCCTTCCAACAGAACTCAGCCAGTCCTTCCAACAGAACTCAGACAGTCCTTCCAACAGAACTCAGTCAGTCCTTCCAACAGAACTCAGTCAGTCCTTCCAACAGAACTCAGTCAGTCCTTCCAACAGAACTCAGTCAGTCCTTCCAACACAACTCAGCCAGTCCTTCCAACAGAACTCAGCCAGTCCTTCCAACAGAACTCAGTCAGTCCTTCCAACAGAACTCAGTCAGTCCTTCCAACAGAACTCAGCCAGTCCTTCCAACAGAACTCAGTCAGTCCTTCCAAAAGAACTCAGTCAGTCCTTCCAATATAACTGTCAGTCCTTCCAATAGAACTGTCAGTCCTTCCAATAGAACTCAGTCAGTCCTTCCAATAGAACTGTCAGTCCTTCCAATAGAACTGTCAGTCCTTCCAATAGAACTCAGTCAGTCCTTCCAATAGAACTCAGTCAGTCCTTCCAATAGAACTGTCAGTCCTTCCAATAGAACTCAGTCAGTCCTTCCAATAGAACTCAGTCAGTCCTTCCAATAGAACTCAGCCAGTCCTTCCAATAGAACTCAGCCAGTCCTTCCAACAGAATTCAGCCAGTCCTTCCAACAGAATTCAGCCAGTCCTTCCAACAGAACTCAGCCAGTCCTTCCAACAGAACTCAGTCAGTCCTTCCAACAGAACTCAGTCAGTCCTTCCAACAGAACTGTCAGTCCTTCCAATAGAACTCAGTCAGTCCTTCCAACAGAACTCAGTCAGTCCTTCCAACAGAACTCAGTCAGTCCTTCCAACAGAACTCAGCCAGTCCTTCCAACAGAACTCAGCCAGTCCTTCCAACAGAACTCAGCCAGTCCTTCCAACAGAACTCAGCCAGTCCTTCCAACAGAACTCAGCCAGTCCTTCCAACAGAACTCAGCCAGTCCTTCCAACAGAACTCAGCCAGTCCTTCCAACAGAACTCAGCCAGTCTTTCCAACAGAACTCAGCCAGTCCTTCCAACAGAACTCAGCCAGTCCTTCCAACAGAACTCAGTCAGTCCTTCCAACAGAACTCAGTCAGTCCTTCCAACAGAACTCAGTCAGTGCTTCCAACAGAACTCAGCCAGTCCTTCCAATAGAACTCAGCCAGTCCTTCCAACAGAATTCAGTCAGTCCTTCCAACAGAACTCAGTCAGTCCTTCCAACAGAACTCAGTCAGTCCTTCCAACAGAACTCAGTCAGTCCTTCCAAGAGAACTCAGTCAGTCCTTCCAAAAGAACTCAGTCAGTCCTTCCAAAAGAACTCAGTCAGTCCTTCCAAAAGAACTCAGTCAGTCCTTCCAAAAGAACTCAGTCAGTCCTTCCAAAAGAACTCAGTCAGTTCTTCCAATAGAACTGTCAGTCCTTCCAATAGAACTGTCAGTCCTTCCAATAGAACTGTCAGTCCTTCCAACAGATCTCAGCCAGTCCTTCCAATAGAACTGTCAGTCCTTCCAATAGAACTGTCAGTCCTTCCAATAGAACTGTCAGTCCTTCCAATAGAACTGTCAGTCCTTCCAATAGAACTCAGTCAGTCCTTCCAATAGAACTCAGTCAGTCCTTCCAATAGAACTCAGTCAGTCCTTCCAATAGAACTCAGTCAGTCCTTCCAATAGAACTCAGTCAGTCCTTCCAATAGAACTGTCAGTCCTTCCAATAGAACTGTCAGTCCTTCCAATAGAACTGTCAGTCCTTCCAATAGAACTGTCAGTCCTTCCAATAGAACTGTCAGTCCTTCCAATAGAACTCAGCCAGTCCTTCTAATAGAACTCAACCAGTCCTTCCAATAGAAATCAGTCAGTCCTTCCAATAGAACTCAGTCAGTCCTTCCAATAGAACTCAGTCAGTCCTTCCAATAGAACTGTCAGTTCTTCCAATAGAACTCAGCCATTCCTTCCAACAGATCTCAGTCAGTCCATAAAATAGATCTCAGTCAGTCCTTCTAAAATAACTCAGCCTGTCCTTCCAATAGAACTCAGACAAGACAAGAAAAAGCACGAAAGACTGAAAACAGGCCTCGGTTAATCTACAATCCACTAAAACTCCAACTCAAGCCCCTCTTCACAGACAAAAACTTTTGTGAAGTCTCGCTGCTGCGTTCAGTGTCAGATAGCGCTGACTCTCTGACTAATGCAAAATATTTAGCCATGTATCGTCGCTCACCTGTGAACACTGCTTGGCTTCCTGGACCCTCTAGTCTCAGAACACGATTGATACTATAGTACTGTAGACGGCAATTATGGGATGTGCTTTTACAGAACGAGGCATGGTAATGATACGGTACATTGGGTAAACTTCGGTACCCTAAACAGTACTCCCACACAAGGGCCAGCCAATTACGGGGACCATTCTGTCTCTGGTATCATTACAGCTGCTGGGGTAAAAGCATCAACGATGAAAAAAATACCTTTTAGAGGTTTCTCCTGGGGTGTTGAAGCCTCTTTTTTGGCTATTACCTATATGTTCTCGCCTTTCCAGTGTTGAATACACATCCCCACTCACAATGTACAGCAACTTTGTCACGATTTTGTTAAAGCAAGCCAGTGGTCAAAATTTCAGATCTATCAACATGATATCAACAGTATATCAACATTTAACAGTGTCATATTTTGGTTGCTTGCTTGTCCATGTGTCATCATGACCAATATTAGAAATAAAACAATACACGCATGTCTTAAACTGCAAACTGGAAGCTTATACCTGTGAGTAGGTACAATCCTGCAATGTCATTTGACAACATGTAAAAAAAGGTATGTTTTTATGTAATGCAAGTTGTTGAATGGAGCCCTGTATCGGCTGTTAGGAAACCCCACAGTGCTGTCACTGCAAGATAGATCAATGGGAAGAAGAAATTAGAAATCTTAAAAAATAAAAAAAATAAAAAATCTCAAGGCACCATATGTTTTTTCACCAAAATAACTAATAGCATGGAAGTTTAGAAGTTGTAAATCAAAATATATGTCACTGTTTTCTTCTCAGCTCTGCATTTCAGTATCCAGCAGCCTAAAGCTGCAGATAAACTTGATCTCTTTTTTTTTTTTCATTCCACAAATCAAAGTGTTGACAGGGAGACAAATTGCAGGGAAGGGAGGCGTGAGTTTGAGTGAATGCTGCTCTGTATGTGGTCCAGACACAATCATGACTCAAATGGGAGAAAAAAATAGATTAGAAAGACAGGTTATTCACACCGCTCCTGAAAAAAAACTGAAAACTGAGTCATTTTAGAATGATATTTTGACAGTTTTATTCCAGGTAGAATACATAAATGCAAATAATCCAAAACTAGAATGATGTATCTCCAGGTACCATTTTTCATCCGCTCCAGCCACCCACAAGAGATAGAATAGCATGACCTCGCCTTAATGGCCACATGTACTCTTAAATCTCCACCCGGTACAGCCAGAAGAGGACTGGCCACACCTCCGAGCCTGGTTCCTCTCAAGGTTTCTTCCTAGGTTCCTGCCTTCTAGGGAGATTCTCCTAGCCAATGCTTCTGCATCTGCATTGCTTGCACTTTGGGGTTTTAGGCTGGGTATCTGTAAAGCACTTTGTTACAACTGCTGATGTAAAAAGGGCTTTATAAAATACATTTGATTGAGTGATTGAATAGCTTGTAAAATAGCCTTATAGCTGAATATTACTAATGATGATGGAGCACATATCCTTGTACTCAGTTCATGCATGCCTGTGTGTGACGGTGTGTCCTGTCCTGTCTTGTCCTGTGTGGACCATGCTTTCTGGTCAGCATTTCAGATTCATTACAAAGTAATTTCAGGTTCCCTCCCTCCAGCTCTCTTGCTCTCACCGCTCTCTTCATCCCTTTTTGTCTCCTCTATTTTTCCCTCACTCTCTGGCTCTCTCCCTCTCTCCTTCATTTCTCTCCCTCCTTTCCTCCCATATCTCCCTCACTTTCTTTTCCTCCACTCCTCCTTTCCTCACAGGGACTGTCGATTCAAGCAAGTTCTCAGCAGATTAAAATGGACTGGCATCTGCCTGTGTTTGCAGTATACTGCCTGGCTTGGCAGGCACAGTGGCAGTGGCAGCAGCAGCAACAGCAGCAGCCAGTAAATTAAAAGGCTCGTTCTGCCTCATCAACACCTTTGATATCTTCATAAGCCACAGCCACGGGAGCTCCTGAGTGTGTGTGTGTGTGCACGAGCGTGCATGTGTGGGTGCGCGGGCCTGTTTGTGTGTCTGTGCACGTGTGTGTGTGCATGTGTTAATGGCATGTAGACCTGGTCAGGATGATGGAAGAGGTGTAAGTTCAGGTCAGGGTTTCCATTAGGAAAATATGGCACTGGACATTTGACCAGCAGCATTTTAATTTACCGAGACATTTGAGAAATTTACCGGACCCATATGCTTTGGGTGCTATAACCTGATTAGTGCGTCCACCCACGCAAATAACATTATGATTATAGCAATGCATATGAACAGAACATGCAAGTCGAGGATGCAGTGATGTGCGGTCCTTCTTACCCAGTTCTGATGCACAATTTGAAGATGTTAGAATAACTGTTCACATTTACTTTTCCTCAGCCAGCAAGATGAGTAACGAACAGCAAAGTCACTGGCCTATGTCAATCTACTATCCCACGTAGTAGGAAAGTTGACCTATTCTTTTGGTAAGCTTGTCGAGAAAGAAATGGCCTATTCCCAACAGACTCTGGGACAGTTGTGGGACGATAGAGCCCAAATTCATGTAACAAGTAGGCCTAGGCTACATAAAAAATAAAAATAAACTTTAAAAAGCAATGAGTCTGTTGCAAAAGATAAACTATTATTTCTTCACATTATAAGCGCTGCAATGCACACAAGGCAGTAGGCTACGCGCGAATGTTCCTTCCATAATGCAATTAGCCGGAAAACAGCTTTGTCAAAAAGTGCATTGCACCTGCCAGTAGTTTCATGTGACAGAGAGGAAAATATCCATTAGAAATTTAGAAAGGTCTAATATGCAACAACTAGCATGAGTTGCTAATATGACTAAGATTATGCCTTTGGCTATTGGATAATGAAAGAAAGTTGATATAAAAGAATTGCCTACACGGATATGGTCTGACTTTGAATGTCTTTGGCTATGCATTTGCTGTTTGAGATGCTGTAGCAGCAGCTCTTGCGTTGTCTGACAGATTTTCCACTCAAAGGCTCTGTATCTGTATGCTGTATGAGTGTGATAAATAAGATACATAACCAATATACTGTACACGCGCCAATTTAATTCCACTAAATTATGCAAATTAACCTATAGACCGATAAGCATGACTAGTCAAATGTATTTCCACTGACTGGTATTTCCATCAATGAATTGCCTGAAAAGCATTATTTCAAAATGGGCTATTTACTTCTTCTCCCATACAATTGGCCAGCGGAAATGTAATTTATCGGCTTTTTTTTTTTTTTTTCGTCCAAGAGCTGGATATTACCGGCTAATGGAAACCCTGGCATGTGTTCTCCCACACTCATGTTCATTTTAAAAAGCCCAGTCGGTGTGCGCGCCTGTGTGTGTTTGTGTATGTGTTCCTCCTCTCCCAGTGATAGCAGCTTGAAGACTGTTAGTGGATGGTAACCATATGTTTTATTTCCCCTCTCTGTGAGAATGTTGAGGGAGTTACTGCTGATTGTCAAAGCAATGCGTTTAAAAGTTTAGTTTTTTCTGTGGTTCAGTGTTGAGTCGGCTGATTGAGGTGTCTCTTTAAGTATCCATTTAGTGGGTAGGAGTCTGTGTTTATCTCGCCCTATCTCTCTTTCTCTCCATCTTTCTCTCTCTTTCTCCTACTCCCTCGCTCTTTCTCCTTATCTTCATTTATCTTATTCTAATGATCCAGTTAGCTGACCTTATCTTGTCCGCATAGCTTTTTCTTAGACGCGAGCTTAATGTTCAGACCCATCCATTTTGGGTACTCTACTTTCTTCTTTAAATGCACCAATTTAAACTACATTTTCAACTTATAACTTTAACAAGCAAAGTACAATGCACTTTCCATAAAATAACTGAATTCGAGCAGTTATGTGACCCTTTGTTTCTACGCTATTTTTCTGCGTTTGTAAACGGCATTAACCTTCTGACCCAACATAATTGTTTTGCTTTTAGCAATATCACACAAATTCAGGGTTGCCATGGTAATCTAGGATAGACTTCCTTCCTTTTCTGCATGCCAGCGGAGAGAAGGACAGACGCGAAAAGTCACACATACTTCATTGTGATAAAGTAATGCACAAACACATGCACAAATGGACACACAAACACACATGGACACACAGGCACTTCATAGTCACAATTTCTTGACCTTGATGTTAATAACTGCAGTTATGATTTCCTTTTAACAAAGACCATATTGTATCAGTGTCAAGTTGAGTCTCACAGATGCTCTGAAAAGAAAGGCATGCAGATTAAATTATTAATGAGCCATAGTCTGCTCTATTCAAGCAGATGATCATAGAACAGATACACCAGACATTTGACTTTGAGACACACTTTTACCCTCCAGCAGGACCCTATAACCACTTGATATAGTTATACACGTGCTATACAGGTTTTGTACATGTGAAATACATATTACGCATGTGTTTTGAATGCAGTATAACCCCATTTTTCATGGAGGGGACATGCAGCTTGTAATTGTGGCCCCCACACGTGCTCCCAACATGCATAATGTATGAATGCCTACGTAGGTACATACTGTGGAGGTGAGTTTAATGCTCTTTTAGGCCTTTCTGATGTCGTTATTAATATGGTAAAATGACTATCACCACTGTGTTAGCGCCTGAGTCTGAAAATACATCTGTATGAACACTAAACTACCAACCACAAATGCCTCAATTATCTAGCATTAGTTAAATTGCCTTTTTACTCTTCTCTAGCTCACGTTAATGTAAGGGGTGCGTAACTGGTGGCAGGGAAGTCAGACACAGGAGAGCAGAACTAGGTAACAGCCGGAGCAGTTTAATAGTAAAAACCAATGGCATAAGAAATGCAGAATATGGGCACAATAACCCGATACGCACCAGTCAAACAAATGTGCACAAGCACTTACAACAAACAATACCACACAAAGACATGGGGGGAACAGAGGGTTAAATACACAACACTTAATGAGGGAATGAAAAGCAGGTGTGTGGGAAAACAAGACACAACAAATGGAAAATTAAAAATGGATCGGCGATGGCTAGAAGATCGTCGACGTCGACCGCCGAACACCGCCCGAACAAGGAGAGGCATCGACTTCGGTAGAAGTCGTGACAGTTAGAGGTAATGTCTTTGTGAAAGGCTTACACATTTGTGGATAATTGTTCTAATTCCTTGTAAATTTTGGCTTTTAAGACAAATAATATATCAGGCCATTTCATATAAAGCAACTTGCTTAAGACGTCAACAACAAAAAAACTTTTTCACTTGCCTGTTTTTGGTGGGCTCCCGAGTGGCGCAACGGTCTAAGGCACTGCAGCTCAGTGCTAGAGCCATCACTACAGACCCTGGTTCGATTCCAGGGGTAGGCCGTCTTTGTAAATAAGAATTTGTTCTTAACTGACTTGCCAGATTAAATAAAACATTTAAATTCCCCGATATTGCTGTTAGCAATGCCTATGTCTTGTAGAATACGCCATCTGAGACCACATAGCCCAAACAAGAATGTGCTGTACATTCTGTCTCATGTTTGTGTTGAAAATATCAATAATTGTAAATCGTGCCTTTGGGCAGGGTTGGACAGTTACTTTCTAAATATAATTTGTTACAGTTACTAGTTACCTGTCCAAAATTGAAAATAGTAAAATTACTTTTGGATTACCCAAACTCAGTAACATAATCTGATTACTTTCAGTTACATTTGAATTACTTTCCCCTTAAAACTTCTTAGGGCTAGGCTTCCCATTTAACGGGACAACTTCCGGTGAAACTGGAGGGCACACAATTCAAATAAATAATTATAACATTTATGGATATTAAACATTTAGGTACATATAAATGTCTTATATTCCGGTTGAAAGCTTACATTTTTGTTAATCTAACTGCACTGTCCAATTTACAGTAGCTATTACAGCGAAAACATGCCATGCGATTGTTTGAGGACGGCGCCCCACATGAAAATATTTTTCCACCGGCACAGGTTTCATAAATTCACAAATAGCGATTAAATATTCACTTACTTTTTGAAAATCTTCCTCTGATTTGCCATCCAAAGGGCCCCAGCTATAACACGTAGTGTCGTTTTGTCGTTTTGTTAGATAACTCCTTCTTTATGTCCCAAAAAGTCTGTTTAGTTGGCGCCATCGATCATCCATCACACACATTTAGTGTATCATCATAGTGGTCTCTGACTTGTGTTCAGACTCGCTCAGGTGGAACTAACTTAAACTTGTGCCTTTTTTCAATGCTGAACTCAATGTTATTGAGAAAACAGAAAGGTGTCAATGTATTTTTTTGTGCAAACCTTCTTTCTACATTCTTTCTAAAAGTAATCCAAGAAGTAATCAGGTAGTTTTCAAAAGTCTCTCTAATCTGATGACAATATTTTTGCTGTTAACGTAACTGATTTTTTTTAGTTTTTTTCAATCACATTACTTGTAACTGATCACATGTAATCGGTTACTACCCAAACCTGACCTTGGGTCAGAGTAACTGCCATTTGAACATTATATTTCCTGGTACCCAACGCAAGATGTTGACTCGAATCAAGTGGCCAAACGTTACGAACAAAAAATATATGTTTCTGTTCTATCCCTGAAAGTTGTTTGTACTGCTATTGAAGAACAAACAGACTGTTTGTTTTGTTCCATCAGTGATACATTGACTCATAGCTAACCCCAGCCTTTTATTGATGAAGCACTTGTCATCTCTGCTTCGCTGCCCCTCTTGGCTTCCATCTCTAGGGCCAAACCTCCATTATGTTCCCAGCAGTTTACACTCCATTCTCTCACAGGAAGCTCTGTTCATTTCTTAACCACTTATCAATTTGTGCAGGTGACACCATGGAATCACCCTGCCATCCCTGTGTGCTCAGCACAGCAGTGCACTGCTGCGCTCCACGGGATGGATCACTATCATGCACTGTGTCTTTATCTCGCCTTAGAGTGAGATGCGTTAAATGGCAGCGCCATTAGGGGAATATCTCAGAGGCCATGGTGATGGAGTGTTGCCTTCTGGTTTTATTCACTGTTTAAAGGAGTCCCCCAATGGTCCTTGAAGTGTGTTAATTTTTCATGGCTAATTATGTAGTTCATTTTTCTCATATATATAATTTTTTTTCAGGACATTCATAGTGAACGATTCACTAGAGAGACATTTGTATAAGCTTACTGCTGCTGGCTGTACAATAAGCCTCATATCATCACAATCACATATTGTCACTAAAATGCATCAGAAAGATATTGTGAAGTTCAGAAGATCATCAGGCAATAATTGTGTAGTATTTTCTGTGTAAAAAAGAACAGATGTTATTTTTCCCCCAGTCTGATTTAGTGCATGGGCTTGTCCACTTTGTTCTAATAAGACCTGTTAGGTTTGTGGGAATTGTAGAGGGAAACGTACACGTTTTAATGAGTGGCTTATCTTTCAGGAATGGGGTCATAATATTTTGTAGCTTAAATCGTTCAAAGAATTAGAGCCACATTTGTAGGAGAAAACAGAAACCGCTCTGTTTATAACATCCTCACAACCACGGTTCTATGAACCAAGCACACATTTATTTATTTTCGTGATATCCAATTGGTAGTTACAGTCTTGTCCCATAGCTGCAACTCCAATATGGACTCAGGAGAGGCGAAGCTCGAGAGCCATGCGTCCTCCGAAACACGACTCTCTCTTCTTGGCACACTGCTTGCTTAACCCGGAAGCCAGCCGTACCAATGTGTCGGGGGAAACACTGTACAACTGACGACTACAGTCAGCATGCATGCGCCGGCTCGCCACAAGGAGTCGCTAGAGAACGATGGGACAAGGTCATCCCGCCCGGCCAAATCCCTCCTAACCCAGACAACGCTGGGCCAATTGTGCACCACCATATGGGTCTCCCGGTCGCGGCCGGCCGCGACAGCCCGGGAACTGAACCCGGGTCTGTAGTGACGCCACTCGGTAGGCCACTTTCTATAGCGACCCCATTTTCAAATCCTTGCGAGTACTAGTTTGGGAAATGCTGGTCTAGAACAATTCCTCATCAATTTCAATCCCCCTGTTAATACTGATCATCCGTACGGTGTCTTCCACTTCCTGTCTGATGTCTTCCAAACGAACTTGAGAGCCCTGGCCTAGATTCCCCCCAGTGCCTTTCTCTGATCAGTGGTGATAAATACTCAACATGATGATGAGACACATCTCCCTCGATACTGTTCATCATCTGTCCTTAGATTCTGCTTTGTATGCAGATAAGGACATGATTCCATCTCTGGTTAACTAAAGAGGAAATATGAAGGAAGTAGAAAAGAGGTTGACAGAAGAGAGGCTGGAGAAAGGGGATGCTGACAAGGTTTAGCGTCATTTCGGTACATTTTGGAAGGTTGTAAGTAACACCTGGCCTTGAACGTTGCAGATAGAAGCAGGGGTTGGAACCAAAACGATTTTCCCAATCGTTTCGGTCTGAACAGAACCACTATTGTTTTCATTCTGTTCCACTGTTCCCACCAGCATAATAAAGTTCTGAACCGGTTTGAACAAAAAAATCAAATCCAATCAAATGTTATTGGTCACATACACATGGTTAGCAGATGTTAATGCGAGTGTAGCGAAATGCTTGTGCTTCTAGTTCCGACCATGCAGTAATATCTAACAACTAATCTAACAATTTCACAACAATTACCTTATACACACAAGTGTAAAGGAATGAATAAGAATATGTACACATAAATATATGGATGAGCGATGGCCAAACGTCATAGGCAAGATGCAGTAGATGGTATAGAGTACAGTATATACATATGAGATGAGTAATGTAGGGTATGTAAACATTATATAAAGTGGCATTGATTAAAGTGACTAGTGATACATTTATTACATCCAATTTTAATTATTAAAGTGGCTAGAGATTCAGTCAGTGTATTGAGTCTATGTTGGCAGCAGCCACTCAATGTTAGTGATGGCTGTTTAACAGTCTGATGGCCTTGAGATAGAAGCTATTTCTCAGTCTCTCGGTCCCAGTTTTGATGCACCTGTACTGACCTCGCCTTCTGGATGATAGCGGGGTGAACAGGCAGTGGCTCGGGTGGTTGTTGTCCTTGATGATCTTTTTGGCCTTCCTGTGATATCGGGTGGTGTAGGTGTCCTGGAGGGCAGGTAGTTTTCCCCCGGTGATGCGTTGTGCAGACCTCACTACCCTCTGGAGGGCCTTGCGGTTGTGGGCGGAGCAGTTGCCGTACCAGGCGGTGATACAGCCCGACAGGATGCTCTCGATTGTGCATCTGTAAAAGTTTGTGAGTGTTTTTGGTGACAAGACAAATTTCTTCAGCCTCCTGAGGTTGAAGAGGCGCTGTTGCGCCGTCTTCACCACGCTGTCTGTGTGGGTGGATCATTTCAGTTTGTCCGTGATGTGTACGCCGAGGAACTTAAAACTTTCCACCTTCTCCACGACTGTCTTGTCGATGTGGATAGTGGGGGACTCCCTCTGCTGTTTCCTGAAGTCCACGATCATCTCCTTTGTTTGTTGACGTTGAGTGTGAGGTTATTTTCCTGACACCACACTCTGAGGGCCCTCACCTCCTCCCTATAGGCTGTCTCGCCGTTGGTGGTAACCAAGCCTACGACTGTAGTGTCGTCTGCAAACTTGATGATTGAGTTGGCCACTCAGTCATGGGTGAACAGGGAGTACAGGAGAGGGCTGAGAACGCACCCCTGTAGTGCCCCAGTGTTGAGGATCAGCGGGGTGGTTCCTACCCTCACCACCTGGGGGCGGCCCGTCAGATAGTCCAGGACCCAGTTGCACAGGGCGGGGTCGAGACCCAGGGTCTCGAGCTTAATGACGAGTTTGGAGGGTACTATGGTGTTAAATGTTGAGCTGTAGTCGATGAACTTACATAGGTATTCCTCTTGTCCAGATGGGTTAGGGCAGCGTGCAGTGTGATTGCGATTGCGTCGTCTGTGGACCTATTGGGGCGATAAGCAAATTGGAGTGGGTCTAGGGTGTCAGGTAGGGTAGAGGTGATATGATCCTTGATTAGTCTCTCAAAGCACTTCGTGGTGATGGAAGTGAGTGCTGCGGGGCGACAGTCATTTAGCTCAGTTACCTTAGCGTTCTTGGGAACAGGAACAATGGTGGCCCTCTTGAAGCATGTGGGAACAGCAGACTGGGATAGGGATTGATTGAATATGTTCGCAAACACACCAGACAGCTGGTCTGTGTGTGCTCTGAGGACGTGGCTAGGGATGCCGTCTGGGCCGGCAGCCTTGCGAGGGTTAACACGTTTAAATGTTTTACTCACATTGGCTGCGGTGAAGGAGAGTCTGAAGGTTTTGGTAGCGGGCCGTGTCGGTGGCACTGTATTGTCCTTAACGCGAGCAAAGAAGTTGTTTAGTTTGTCTGGGAGCAAGACATCGGGGTCCTCGACGGGGCTGGTTTTCTTTTTGTAATCCGTGATTGACTGTAGACCCTGCCACATACCTCTCGTGCCTGAGCCATTGAATTGCGACTCTACTTTGTCTTTATACTGACACTTAGCTTGTTTGATTGCCTTGCGGAGGGAATAGCTACACCGTTTGTCTTCGATCATGTTTCCGGTCGCCTTGCCCTGATTAAAAGCAGTGGTTCGCACTTTCAGTTTTGCACGAATGCTGCTATCAATCCACGATTTCTGGTGGGGAAGGTTTTAATTGTCGCCGTGGGTACAACATCACCGATGCACTTGCTAATAAATCAGATTGTTCGGACCTGTAACGGCGGTCCTCCTCCTCTTCAACCGAAAAGGAGGAGTAGTGATGGAACCAAGGCGCAGCGGGTTGTGAACACATCATTTATTTACAGAAAGAAAACACGAAAACACGAACTCGACTATAAACTAACAAAACAACAAACGGTGTAGACAGACCTGGACGACGAACTCACATAAACACGAAGAACGCACGAACAGGGAAAATAGCCTACACATAAAATGACGATGAACAAACAAACCGAACAGTCCCGTATGGTGCGACAAACACTGACACAGGAGACAACCACCCACCACGAACACTGTGAGACAACCTACCTAAATATGACTCTTAATTAGAGGAACGCCAAACACCTGCCTCTAATTAAGAGCCATACCAGGCAACCCATAAACCAACATAGAAACAGAAAACATAGAATGCCCACCCAAACTCACGTCCTGACCAACTAACACCTACAACAAACTAACAGAAATAGGTCAGGAACGTGACAGGACCAGCATTGAACAGACCTGAGCACGGGCGTTTCCTGTTTTAGTTTCTGTCTATAGGCTGGGAGCAACAAAATGGAGTCGTGGTCTGATTTGCCGAAAGGAGGGCGAGGGAGGGCTTTGTATGCGTCGTGGAAGTTAGAGGAACAATGATCCAGAATTTTGACAGCCCGGGTCGCGCATTCGATATGCTGATAAAATTTAGGGAGTCTTGTTTTCAGATTAGCCTTGTTAAAATCCCCAGCTACAATAAATGCAGCCTGATAACGTATCCGGAGTGAGCCATGTTTCCGTGAAACAGAGAATGTTACAATCTCTGATGTCTGTCTGGAAGGCATCCCTTGCTCGGATTCCGTCTACCCTGTTGTCAAGAGACTGGACATTGGCTAGTAGTATACTCGGGAACGGTGGGTGATGTGCCCATCTACAGAGACTGACCAGAGGACCGCTCCGTCTGTCCCTTCCGCGGCGCCGTTGTTTTGGGTCGCCTGCTGGGATCCGATTCATTGTCCTGGGTGGGGGACCAAACAGACGATCCGCTTCGGGATAGTCGTATTCCTGGTCGTAATGTTGGTAAGTTGATGTTGCTCTTATATCCAATAGTTCCTCCCGGTTGTATGTAATAAGACTTAAGATTTCCTGGGGTAACAGTGTAAGAGATAATACATAAAAAAACAAAATACTGCATAGTTTCCTACGAACGCGAAGTGAGGCAGCCATCTCTGTCGGCGCCAAATGTTGGATTATGTTGGTTTATATCGTTCCTTTCTCTCACCAATCAATGCAGATAGAACAGCTTGCTCTGGACCGGGTAAGCTAGTTGTTTACATGCTTGATGGACAGACAACTGTAGGCTGCGAGATGCGACTGAAATCTTTCAGGTAGGGAGAGAGCGAGAAAGGGCTGGACATGGTGGAGGCTTGGCTTGAAACGCTTTTAGCGATGATATGACGTGAATTATAATGTGTTTAAGATATTAGTAAGTAGGCCTATTGATGCTTCGCTGAATTAGCTGCATAGCTAATTATATGCTAGCAGCTAGATACCACAGGAGGTTGGTGGCACTGCAATTGGAGAAGACGGGCTCGTGGTAATGCCTTGAACAGAATAGGTGGAATGGTATCAAATACATAGAAAACATGGTTTCCATGTGTTCGATTGCATTTGATTTACTCTGTTCTAGCCATTATTATGAGCCATACTCCCATCAGCAGCTTCCACTGCTAGATACACTACATGACCAAAAGTATGTGGACACCTGTTCGTCAAACATCTCATTTTAAAATCATGGGCATTAATATGGAGTTGGTCCCTCCTTTGCTGCTATAACAGCCTCCACTCTTCTGGGAAGGCTTCCCACTACATGTTTGAACAGTGCTGTGGGGACTAGCTTTCAGTCAGCCACAGGAGCATTAGCGAGGTCGGGCACTGATGTTTGGTGATTAGGCCTGGCTCGCAGTCGGCGTTCCAATTCATCCCAAATGTGTTTGATGGGGTTAAGGTCAGGGATCTGTGCAGGCCAGTCCACACCGTTCTCAACAAACAATTTCTGTATGGACCTTACTTTGTGCACATGGGCATTGTCATGCTGAAACAGAAAAGGCCTTCCCCAAACTGTTACCTTAATGTTTTAAGCACAGAATCGTCAAGAATGTCATTTTATTCTGTAGCATTAATATTTCCCTTCACTGGAACAAAGGGGCCTAGCCCGAACCATTAAAAGCAGCCCCAGACCATTATTCCTCCTCCACCAAACGTTACAGTTGGCGCTATGCATTGAGGCAGATAGCGTTCTCATGGCACCCGCCAAATCCCGATTCGTCCGGAAGAACGTGTTTCCACCGCTCCAGAGTCCAATGGCGGCAAGCTTTACACCACTCCAGCTAACGCTTGTGATTGCGCATGGTGATCTTAGGCTTGTGTTTGGCTGTTCGGCCATGGAAACCCATTTCAAAGGCTGGGCCTAATATAGTGTATAAGAGGTCATACAAGAAGTTTTGTAGTGATTCATATGTTGATGTAAAGAATATTTGCTTGTCTGTGGTGCGTAATGAGGAGCAACCAGACGCTGCACTTGACACATTTATGAAAATACTTATTCCAGTTACTAATAAGTACGCACCCATTAAGAAAATGTAAAAACTGTTAAATCTCCTTGGATTGATGAGGACACCTACACCTACACCTACACCTACACCACCCGATGTCACAGGAAGGCCATAAAGATCATCAAGGACAACAACCACCCGAGCCACTGCCTGTTCACCCCGCTATCATCCAGAACGCGAGGTTACAGGTGCGTCAAAGCAGGGACTGAGAGACTGAAAAACAGCTTCTATCTCAAGGCCCTCAGACTGTTAAACAGCCACCACTAACATTGAGTGGCTGCTGCCAACATACCGACTCAACTCCAGCTCACTTTAATAATGGAATGGAAATGGAAATTGATAAAAAATGTATCACTAGCTACTTTAAACAATGCCACTTAATATAATGTATATGTATATACTGTACTCTATATCATCTACTGCATCTTGCCATCTTTATGTAATACATGTATCACTAGCCACTTTAAACTATGCACTTTTATGTTTACATACCCTACATTACTCATCTTATATGTATATACTGTACTCGATACCATCTACTGCATCTTGCCTATGCCGTACTGTACCATCACTCATTCATATATCTTTATGTACATATTCTTTATCCCTTTACACTTGTGTGTATAAGGTAGTAGTTGTGGAATTGTTAGGTTAGATTACTCGTTGGTTATTACTGCATTGTCCGAACTAGAAGCACAAGCATTTCGCTACACTCGCATTAACATCTGCTAACCATGTATGTGATAACTAAAATTTGATTTGATTTGAATTTAAAAATTGTATGGTTGAGAGGGATGAGGCAAAAGTTATGGAAATTAAGTCTGGCAGCCCAACTGATTGGCAAACGTGCTGCAATTTAAGAAATCATGTGACTAAACTAAATAAAATAAAAAATAAACCACATTATGAAACAAAGATACATTTTATAAAGAATGATAGTAAAAGCTTCGGGCCACCTTAAATTACATTTTGGGGAAAAAAGCCAACTCAGCTCCTTAATTTATTGCCCACGGATATTGCAAACTACTTTAATGACTTTTTAATTGGCAAGATAAGCAAACTTAGGGATGACACGCCAGCAACAAACACTGACACTACACATCCAAGTATATCGGACCAGATTATGAAAGACAAGAATTGTACTTTTGAATTCCGTAAAGTCAGTGTGGGAGAGGTGAATTTTTTTTTTTGTCTATCAACAATGACAAGCCACCAGGGTCTGACAATCTAGATGGAAAATTACTGAGGATAATAGCAGACAATATTGCCACTCCTATTTGCCACATCTTCAATTTAAGCCTACTAGAGAGCGTGTGCCCTCAGGCCTGTAGGGAAGCTAAAGTCATTCCGCTACCCAAGAATAGTAAAGCCCCCTTTACTGGCTCAAATAGCCATCCAATCAGCCTGTTACCAACCCTTAGTAAACTTCTGGGAAAAAATTGTGTTTGACCAGATACAATGCTATTTTACAGTAAACAAATTGACAACAGAATTTCAGCATGCTTATAAGGAATGACACTCAAAAAGCACAGCACTTACACAAATGACTGATGATTGGCTGAGAGAAATTGATGATAAAATGATTGTGTCTCAGACTTCAGTGCAGCTTTTGACATTATTGATCATAGTCTGCTGCTGGAAAAACTGTGTTATGTGTTTACACCCCCTGATATAATGTGGATAAAGAGTTACTTAACTAACAGAACACAGAGGGTGTTCTTTAATGGAATCCTATCAAATATAATCCATTTAGAATCAGGAATTCCCCAGGATAGCTGTTTAGGCCCCTTGCTGTTTAGGCCCCAGAGTTTCTATGTATGCGGATGACTCAACACTATACACGTCAGCTACTACAGCGACTGAAATGACTGCAACACTCAACAAAGAGCTGCACTTAGTTTCAGAGTGGGTAGCAAGGCATAAATTAGCCCTAAATATTTCTAAAACTAAAAGTATTGTATTTTGAACAAAACACTCACTAAACCCTAAACCTCAACTAAATATTGTAATAAATAACGTGGAAATTGAGCAAGTTGAGATGATTAAACTGCTTGGAGTAACACTAGATTGTAAACTGTCATGGTCAAAACATATTGATGCGGTAGTAGCTAAGATGGGGAGAAGTCTGTCTATAATAAAGCGATGCTCTGCCTTCTTAACAACACTATCAACAAGGCAGGTCCTACCAGTCCTGTGGTCAGGTGCCACAAAAAAGGACTTAAGAAAAATGCAATTGACTCAGAACAGGGCAGCACAGCTGGCCCTTGGATGTACACAGAGAGCTAATATTAATAATATGCATCTCAATCGTTATGGTCATTGTTATGTTTGGACAAACATCGTTATGTTTGGAGGGAAAAGGGGAAGCTTGCAAGCCAAAGAACATCATCCCAACCATGAAGCACAGGGGTGGCAGCATCATGTTGTGGGGGTGCTTTGCTGCAGGAGGGACTGGTGCACTTCACAAAATAGATGCGATCATGAGGATGGAAAATTAGGTGAATATATTGAAGCAACATCTCAAGACATCAGTCAGGAAGTTAAAGTTTGGTCGCAAATGGGTCTTCCAAATGGACAATGACCCCAAGCATACTTCCAAAGTTGTGGCAAAATGGCTTAAGGACAACAAAGTTTAGGTATTGGAGTGGCCATAACAAAGCCCTGACTTCATTCCTATAGAAAATGTTTGGGCAGAACTGAAAAGGTGTGTGCGAGCAAGGAGGACTACAAACCTGACTCAGTTACACCAGCTCTGTCTGGAGGAACGGGCCAAAATTCACCCAACTTATTGTGGGAAGCTTATGGAAGGCTACCCGAAAAGTTTGATCCAAGTTAACCTGTTAGGGGGGCAGCCCGTCAACGCTACACTTATGACAACATCCAGCTCAAGTGCAGGGCGCGAAATTCAAAATCTATTTTTTTTTAATATTTAACTTTCACACATTAACAAGTCCAATACAGCATTTGAAAGATAAACATCTTGTCAATCCAGCCAACATGTCCGATTTTTTAAATGTTTTACAGAGAAAACACCACATATATGTATGTTAGCTCACCACCAAATGAAAAAGAGGACAGATATTTTTCACAGCACAAGTAGGATGCAAGTAGCATGCACAAGCCAACCTAACTAACCTAGAACCAACCTAAATAACCTATAAAAAACTACCTCAGATGACAGTCCTATAACATGTTACACAATAAATCTATGTTTTGTTCAAAAAATGTGCATATTTTAGTTATAAATCAGTTTTACATTACTGCTCCCATCATAGCTACAGTCTGAAATCGCACGGGAGTAGCCAGAGAAAATACAGACACCAACGTCAACTACTAATTATACATCATAAAACATTTCAGAAAAATATATGGTGGATAGCTAATGAAAGACAAAGATCGTGTGAATAGAGCCAATATTTCCGATTTTTGAAGTGTTTTACAGCGAAAACACAATATATCGTTATATTAGCTAACTACATTAGCTAGCACACGGCAGCATTTATTCTAGTCAAACGGTAGCATAGCACAGTTTGACAGATATATGAAAAAGCATTCCAAATTGGGTCCTTATCTTTGTTGATATTCCATCAGAATGTTGTAAAGGGGTCCATTGTCCAGTACAGTCTTTGTTTGGGATCCAGAACGAACTATTTCCCTCTTGAATTAGCAAGCACACTGGCCGTGCGGCGCTAACCTCTCTTTCTTCAAACAATTCTTGCGTCGCATCACGTCTAAAGTCCAGAATAAATTTCAATAATATAATTAAACTATATTGAAAAAACATACTTTAGGATGATTTTGTAACATGTATCAAATAATATCGAAGCCAGAGATCATATTCACCTTTAACGAGCGTCGTGCAGGAGCCAAGTCCATGTTGTACTTCGTGACCAGAAAAAAAAATTAGGTGCGCAGGTCTCACTCCAAGATGTTGTGTTCAGTCCCTGGATGAGATATTCAACTCCTTTCTGCTCTCACTTCCGCATGACACCCAGAGGAAGGCGTATGACGTGTTTCTACAGTCCTAAGTGACATGACCTTTTATAGACAAGCTCTTAAAGAGAGACCTCGCATTTGGAAATCTCAATTCCGGATAGGAAATGGGCTGTAAAAATAGTTCTGTTCCACTTAGAGAAATAATTCTAACGTTTTTAGAAACTAGAGACTGTTTTCTATCCAATAGTAGTAAATATATGCATATTGTAAGAGCAAAAATTGATTAAGAGGCCGTTTGAAAATGTGCACATATTTTCCAGTTTTTCAATACGCCCCCTGCAGCCATAAGAAGTTAAACAATTTAAAGGCAACGCTACCAAACACTAATTGAGTGTATGTAAACTTCTGACCCACTGGTAATGTGATGAAAGAAAAAAAAGTTGAAATAAATCATTTTCTCTGCTATTATTCTGACATTTCACATTCTTAAAATACAGTGGTGATCCTAACTGACCAAAGACAGGGACTTTTTACTAGGCTTAAATGTTAGGAATTGTGAAAAACTGAGTTTAAATGTATTTGGCTAAGGTGTGCGCAAACTTCCGACTTCAACTGCATAGTGTACCTACGGGGGAGCGGCTAATATGGAGGACCTTAGAACATCTGAGAGTTGGCTCCATGCCCTGGACCAGAGTTTGCTAACAAGCATCTGTGTGATGCAGCACCAGAATTCAAAAAACACGTCTTACCTTTTTGTAGTTAATAAATCCAATGTGAAATGTGATAACTATAGTATACTTAACTAGCCTAGAAAACATGCTGGCAGGCAGACACTGGAAGAGTGTCTGAGCGACAGAGTGATTGCTTTGCATAGTCGCAATGATGGCGTTTTTTGTGGGACTTTAAATAATGCTTCGAACGTAAATTAACGTTATTAACCGGTTCCCATGGCTTTAAAATAATGGTTCTGGAACACTAGAGATCACTTCCTGTTTTCGATTCTGTTCCCTGTTCCTTAAATCTTAATTCTGCATGTCAGAGAGGCATATTTGTTCTACATAGCGTATTTCTAAATGTTCTAAAACTTTACGTTGCAAATTATGTTCACTTTTTCTAAAATCCCCAGTTTTCTAGAAATCCCAGTTGGAGAATTCCTGGAAACCGGGGAATAAACAGGATTTCTGGAAAACTGGGGAATTTAGAGAAAGCTACCAAACTTTTACAACACTAGGTGTGGATCAGTTTATTTCAGTTTGGCAAGATGGGCAGGGTATGTGATAGAATTAGTATGGATTTGCCCCAAACTTAATGCTTTGTATTCAGGACATTTCTTTTATCATTCTTTTGCAGTTTTACTTAAGTGCCTTATTGTAAACAGGATGCATGTTTTGGAATGTTTTTGTTCAGTATAGGCTTCCTTATTTCACTCTGTCATTTAAGTTAGTATTGTGGAGTAACTACAATGTTGATGAACATCCTATCACATTCATTAAACTCTGTAATTGTTTTAAAGTCACCATTTGCCTCATGGTGAAATCCCTGAGCAGTATCCTTCCTCTCCAGCAACTGAATTAGTTAGGACCCCTGTATCTTTGTAGTGACTGGGTGTATTGATACACCATCCAAAGTGTAATTAATAACTTCACCATGCTTAAAGGCACATTTAATGTCTGCTTTTTTGTACCTGTCTACCAATATTATTACATTTTTTTGTCATTTAGCAGACATTCTTATAGAGCAACTAGTGAGTGCATGCATTTTCTTATTTGTTTTTACTGGTCCCCCGTGGGAATGGAACCCATAACCCTGGCATTGCAAGTGCCATGCTCTTCCAACTGAGCCACACAGGACAATAGGTGCACTTATTTGCAAAACCTCCCTGGTCTTTGTGGTTGAATCTGTGTTTGAAATTCATTGCTCAACTGAGGGACCACACTGATAATTGTGTGTGATGGGTACAGAGATGAAAAATCATGTTTAGCACTATTATTGCACACAGAGTGAGTTGATGCGACTTATTATGTGACTTGTTTAGCACATTTTTACTCCTGAACTTATTTAGGCTTGCCATAACAAAGGGGTTGAATATGTATTCACTCAACACGTTTCAGCTTTAAATGTTTTATTAATTTGTAAAAAAGTTTAAAAACATAATTCCATTTTGACATTATGGGGTATTGTGGGTAGGCCAGTGACACAAAATCCCATTTTAAATTCAGGCTGTAACACAACACAGCTTCCTGTGGAAAAAAGTGAGGAGGTGGAATTGGTCACCTGACCTGTCAAGTCTGTTCTCTTCGACTGTGTGAGCCTTCATTGCTCATTAATCTAGTTTATCTCTCTGGTTTATTTAACACCATTGATTTTTACAAGTGTGTGTGTGTGTGTGTGTGTGTGTGTGTGTGTGTGTGTGTGTGTGTGTGTGTGTGTGTGTGTGTTATCCAGCAGAAGGGGCCATTAAGGTTAATATAATGTATTATTTATTAGGGACTGAGCGAATAGAATGAAAAGAGAATTAAACCTTGAATTCCTTATTTTCCAACATTCCACAGACTAAGCAATAAAGCAATACATTTCTATGATTTATTCATTCAGTTAACCAATTTAAGCAACAAGATCAGAGCATTTAGAAGAAAATAGTAATAACTATATCTGAAATGGGACGCACAAAATAGTAATTTGTCAAAACAAATGAATCGCCTAAAAATGTGTTCCAATTGTTTTTTTTAAAATCACAAAATGATTTCCTTTGTATCTTCTTCTAGGAACAAGGGAAGATCGGTGTGACGTTTAACATCGGCACGATGGACATCAGTGTGAGAGAGAGCAGCACCCCTGTGAATGACGGGAAGTACCATGTGGTGCGGTTCACCAGGAACGGGGGCAACGCCACCCTCCAGGTGGACAACTGGTCCATCAACGATCACTTCCCAGGAGGTACGGAAGCCCTCTCTCACTACACCTGCATGGTTTAACCTGTGCTGTGACCTACCTGTTACTTTTGCATGCATGGTGTAGGCCTATGCTATTTGCCTGTTACCTTTGCATACACAAGTTGTGTTTCACTTCCGGTTTTCGGAAGTGAAAAACCTATTATCTTTACATGCATGGTTTAACTCATGAATCCAATAAGTTCTAAACGTACCCTAAACTCACTGGACACCATCTGCATCTAAACTCCTTCCCAGAGACCACACGACCCTGGCGTTCAGTGCCCACACGCCTACCACTCCTTCTCTTCTGTTCCTCCCTCGTCTACTTGAAGCTTTTAAGTGCATAGTTGTCATTATACTACAAGCATATGTTTACAGTTACCACACTGAAGGCCTTTTTGGCTGCCTTCTGTTTGCAGTGCTAAGGAAAGGAAACCAGAGACAAATTGGAAATGTTAAATATCTCCAGTGTCTCGTGGGGGAACATCTTGATGAATGCAATATGTCAGAACTCTTGGTTTTTAATAATACATAGGTATTGACTAGTCAACTTCCATTATCTGCCAAGAGTATCTGCCATCAGACACCTTTGACGTTTCCAGTTGGTCCTGTGTTCGGCCATAATGTGAAAAGAACCTCAGACTTCTTCACTTTTATCTAAGGAAGTGTTAGACCGTCAGCTGTTCTCTGGAGTGGGTTGCTGTTTTAACCCTGCCAAATACTCTGTCTGTTTAGTGAATGAATAAAATGGACATGGAATTGATGGTCATTTTCTCAATAAAGTAGCTACCAGCAAGTCTGAACTAGTAAGGGAGAAAGAAAATGTAAACTTCACAAAAGTAAAAAAAAATTCAGGGTGAGGAGGTGATGTGAGGGGCTTGTGCTGTAGGATTATTTAAGATACTCTTTGAACACTTGCGGGTTGCAGCGTTCTGGATAAATTGCAGGGGTTTGATGGCACAAGCGAGGTGCTCAGCCAACAGTGAGTTGCAGCAGTCCAGACGGTAAATGACAAGCTCCTGGATTAGGACCTGCGCCGCTTCCTGTGTGAGGTAGGGTCATACTCTACGGATGTTGCAGAGAATGATCCTGCAGGAGCAATCACTGCTTTGATGTTTGCAGAGAATATATGTTTGTATAGAGAGAAGAGGTGAGAGCCTAGAACCGAGCCCTGGGGGACATCAGTAGTGAGTGTGGTGCAGACATACATCCCATCCAGGTTACCTGGTTAGAGTGGCCTGCCAGGTAGGATGCAATCCAAGAGTGGGCAGAGACTGAGATGCCCAGCCCTGAGAGGGTGGAGAGGAGGATCTGATGGTTCACAGTGGTGAAGGCAGCAGATAGATCTAGGAGGATGAGAACAGACGAGAGAGAGTCAGCTTTGGCAGTGCGGAGAATCTCTGTGACACAGAAGAGCTGTGTCGGTGGAGTGACACATCATAAAGCCTGAATGGTTAGGGTCAAGAAGATTGTTCTGAGAGCGATAGTGAGAGAGTTGGTCAGAGACAGCACACTCAAGTGTTTTTCAAGTCTATTTTGACGTCAGAGGGGATGCATCTAGTGGACAAAGATCAGTTGATGAGGGAAGTGAGAAATGGGAGGTCTCCAGAGATGGTCTGGAGAAGGGAAAGTGGTCGAGTGGGCAGGTTGTCCGGCGGCCAGACCTCCCTCACTAGTTGCAGGATTCCATCTGGAGAGAGTGGGGAGAAAGAGGTCAAGGCATAGGGTAGTTCTGTGTGAGTGGGACCAGTGGACTCAATAGGCTGAGAGAATGAGAAGCGGATGTCATCAATCTCTTCAAAGTGGATGACAAAATCATCCGCAGAGAGGGAGGGGGGGTAGAGGATTAAGGAGGGAGTAGAAGGTAGAAAAGTGTTTCCTTGGGTTCGAGGCAGAAGCTTGGCATTTCATGTGATAGAAATTGGCTTTTGCAGTGGATACAGGGGAATGGAAGGTAGAGAACAGAGGTGACTGGATGATAGGACCTCCGGAAGTTTAGTTTTCCTCCATTTTCGCCTAGCTGCCCACAGTCCTGTTTTGGGAGGAAAGTGGACAGTGCGAGTCATAGGATGCAGAAATGGTGGAGAGTAGGGTCGATGAGGTAGAATCAGGAGACAGGAGGGAGAAAGGATTTAGCAGAAGGGAGAGATGATAGGATAAAAGGGGAGAGAGTAGTGGGAGATAGAGAGCGAACATTGCAACAGCGCATGACCATCTGGGTAGAGGCTGAGTGGCTAGGGTTAGAGAAAAGGGAGACAGAAAAGGAAACAAAGTATTGATCAGAGACCTGGAGGGAGGTTGCAGTGAGATTAATAGGCGAACAGCCTCTAGTAAAGATGAGGTCATCCGTATTGCCTGTCTTGTGAGTGGTAGGGGACTGGGAAAGGGTGAGGTCAAAAGAGACGAGGGGAATTAATTGAAGGCAGACGTCGGGCAGTTGAAGTCGCCAAGTTCGAAGAGCGGTGAGCCATCGTCAGGAAATGTCCTTATTAAGGTGTCGAGCTCATTGAACAACTCTAAGGACACCTGGTGGGCAATAGATCAAACCAATGTTAAGCTTGAGTTGACAAGTGACAGTGACAGCATGGAATTCAAATGAGATGGACAGGTGAGAGAGGGAGAAAATAGAAAATCTCCACATAGAAAAAATGAGTAGCCGTGTGCACCACCGCGACGGCCAGATGCTATCGAACTATGAGAGAAAACTTAGTCAGATGAAGAGAGAGTAACTAGAGTAGCAGCGTTCTCTGAGGTGATCCATGTCTCCTTTAGGACCAAAAAGTCAAGGGACTGAAGGGCAGCATAGGCTGAGATGAACTCGCCGTTCTTCACCGCAGATAGAGAGTTCTAAAAGCTGCCAGAGACCAGAAATTCCACATGGGTTGTGCGCGCAGAGTACACTAAATTAGAAGCGTTGCAGCCAAGGGGTGGTGAGCGTCTGTAAAGCTTACAGGGAGAGGAGCGAACAGGTATCGAACACACAAAGTTGCCAAAAGCTACAAAATGAGATCATCTGAAAATAACTAGGTAAGATACTAAAGTGAGAGAATGGTCTGGAGCCTTCCACTCCTTCCTTCCTTGAACAACTCGGCAAAACAGCTCGGCAGAACCGTCTTTGTTTCGGCGACGGTCATAGTTTTGCGACGAGACCTCCGCTTACAGCTGCCGCTGAGAAAACAGGGGAGGCTGAAGTACTAATACTTATTGCTAATTGCCTTACAACGATGAAGAGCACACCTCCCGGTACTAATTGCTGATTGCCTAGCAGAGGAGAAACCACTCCCCCTCCAATACAGCCACTGACTACCAAAACAACAAGTCACAAATTGCCCTGCCCCTTAATCCTGGTTGACGTGTCAACAATAATCTGTAAATGAATAGCAGCCAGCACACACCAAGTAGGCTACTGGGAAGACAGACAGCACTTAAAATAGATGGCCCTATCTAGCAAAATGACAGTAGTAGACAACAACTGATCAAGACAAAAATTATACTTATCACTGCTGGAGATACAGCTCCCACTGCCAACACTATCAAATGCTGTACAGTACATTATACCATTAACATCCCCCTTGGAAACATCCCCTTTGGCATGTGATGTCTCGTTGTCTTCCTGTGTTGAGTACAGTAACAGTACAGTACATCTCCCATAAGAGCTGAATCTTCCCTCTAACCTGCCACACACTGAGCAGAGCAGCATTGCCTCAGAGTCTCCTAGGTCTGCCAGTATCACTCACGTTAATGATTCAGACCGGTCCACAGTGTGCCACTCGGCCTCATTACTTCAACACAACACAGACATGGACACTCTGATGGGAATAGGAGCCAGAAGAGAAATCACTTCCCTTGCATTCTTTCTTTCTTTCTTTCTGTCCTTTCTGTCCTTTCTGTCCTTTCTTTCTTTCTTTCTTTCTTTCTTTCTTTCTTTCTTTCTTTCTTTCTTTCTTTCTTTCTTTCTTTCTTTCTTTCTTTCTTTCTTTCTGTGTATCTACTGCTCTCACTCACTCACTCACTTACTCACTCACTCACTCACTCACTCACTCACTCACTCACTCACTCACTCACTCACTCACTCACACACTGATCAACACTTGACAAGAACCCTTTCATTTCTAAATTGGGACTTCTCGATGACTCTATAGCCTAGTCAGTACCTGTTTGGTTGAAAATTACCCCATTTAGGCATTTCTCCCCAAAATTGGCAGTTCATTTACAGATTAGTAAAGCCTGTAATTCAACCATCATTGATCTCCCTCCCTGTAATATCAATGTCATTTACAATCTAATTGCTAGTTTGGCCACTGCCCTGGGGGACTTGAAATTACACTTGAAAAAGCTTAATGGGAGAGTCTGCACTTGAATCAAGGCCTTTTATACCCTTACAATGAGCCACAGCAGGCCCATCAAATGAATGGCCAGACTTCTATGTCGCCAATGGGGCTTGCTCATTTTTCAGTTTTTCCATGTCTTCTGCTTCGTCAAGTAATAGACAGCCATGAAATATGGATGGAGTGACACTGGATGGGCTGACACTGCTACATGGCTTAGGGTAGTGAAGACTTTTTACATCGCTCTCTGGATAAAGTGTCTGTTCAATGTAATTTACAAAAGTGTAAAGAGTTAGCTGTGGTACTGCCGAGGATCTGGGTTCCCTGAGTTCATTTGCAGTTTGAAAGGATCTAGGATATGGGACGAGTTGACAGTTGTGTAAGAAACTAGTTGGTTTTATGGGTCTCACAGATGTTTAAGGTTATCATAAATGTTAGGAAAAGGGTTAAATGTGTAAAACTATAATTATGCTATATCTTAAAATGTGTCCTGTGAGATATCTATCTGGTTGACAATCCTTACCTCACATAGGCCTATATACGGGAACCATTTTAGGACATCCCCAGCCTCAAGCCTCAAACCTCATCCATACAGTTTAGAGCTTATTGTCACTGTTTTTCTCAAAGGATGTCTCGTCTTTGTTTGTCCTGGTGTTTTTAGTATAGACATTTTATGCCGTGCTAACATAAACAGCCATTTACAGCCAATCTACAGTGGCAAACTGTAAAGTGAGACTTTTCCATGTGCCGCCTTGGGGACTATAAAGCTTATTAAATCTAAAGACGGGGAAATGGACCAAGGTGTTCTGCGGTAATGGCACCAAACATCTGTGCTTTTTATTTTCTTAATGCTTGGAGGTATTAATCCTTAATGGCTCCTTGGCAGCTCTTTGCCAAATCTGTGATTGCCTAGCTATTATAGCTAACCTATCAGTCTCTTACCAGGGGAGGGAAGGGCACATATTACTTCCTTCACAAGAGGCTTCAGGCTTTAGAAAGTATAGGGAATTAAGTTATGCTCCGATAGAAAAATGTGTGGTGATAACTTTTACACACCAATATTTCATTATTTAGCAAGCTGCTTCTAGTAGATTGGTACAGGATTTGAGTGTACCCGACCCTGAATGCTAGTGGTTTACAATGTCTTAAAGGACCCCGGGTCTTGAGATTTTTGTTAATATCCTCACTTAATTACTTAATGTTCTAAATGATCTCATAGTTAAAGGGATACTTCGGGATTCAGCACTTCTGTACAGCACTTCGTGACATCAGCTGATGTAAGAAGGATTTTAATAATACATTTGATAGATTGATTGATTGTTAAAG
The DNA here is from genome assembly GCF_029448725.1 of Salvelinus fontinalis. Taxonomy (NCBI): domain Eukaryota; kingdom Metazoa; phylum Chordata; class Actinopteri; order Salmoniformes; family Salmonidae; genus Salvelinus; species Salvelinus fontinalis. Next base: position 40,810,673 of record NC_074679.1, on the reverse strand, counting down.
GGATACTTCGGGATTTTGGCAGAGGTCCTAGTTAGCATTGGCTCGCAAAACTACCTCTAAGTTCCTTCACACTGGACACAGAGACATGGAAATGTTATCATCTGATACTCACCAGAGTCAGATGAACCTGTGGATACCATTTTCACGTCTCTGTGTCCAGTGTGAAGGAAGTTAGAGGTAGTTTTGCGAGCCAATGCTAACTAGGAAAGTGCAAATCAATCCCAGAACAACAGCAAAGGACCTTGTGAAGATGCTGTAGGACACAGGTACAAAAGTATCTATATCCATAACCTAACCTGAAAGGCTTCTCAGCAAGAAAGGAGCCACTGCTCCAAAACCGCCATAAAAAAGCCAGACTACGGCACAAAGATCGTACTTTTTGGAGAAATGTCCTCTGGTCTGATGAAACAAAAGTAGAACTGTTTGGCCATAAGGACCATCGTTATGTTTGGAGGCAAAAGGGGGAGCCTTGCAAGCCGAAGACACCATCCCAACCGTGAAGCACGAGGGTGGCAGCATCATGTTGTTGGGGTGCTTTGCTGCAGGAGGGACTGGTGCACTTCACAAAATAGATGGCATCATGAAGAAAGAAAATTCTGTGGATATATTGAAGCAACATCTCAAGACATCAGTCAGGAAGTTAAAGTTTGGTCGCCAATGGGTCTTCCAAATGGACAATGACCCCAAGCATACTTCCAAAGTTGTGGCAAAATGGCTTAAGGACAATAAAGTCAAGGTAATGGAGTGGCCATCACAAAGCCATGACCTCAATCCTATAGAAAATGTGGGGACAGAACTGAAAAAGCGTGTGCGAGCAAGGAGGCCTACAAACCTGACTCAGTTACACCAACTCTGTCAGAAGGAACGGGACAAAATGAACCCAATTTATTGTGGGAAGCTTATGGAAGGCTACCCAAAACGTTTGACCAAAGTTAAACAATTTAAAGGCAATCCTACCAAATACTAATTGAGTGTATGTAAACTTCTGACCCACTCGGAATGTGATGAAATAAATAAAAGCTGAAATAAATTATTTTCTCTGCTATTATTCTGACATTTCACATTCTTAAAATAAAGTGGCATCCTAACTGACCTAAGACAGGGAATTTTACTAGGAGTAAATGTCAGACATTGTGAAAAACTGAGTTTAAATGTATTTGGCTAAATTGTATGTAAACTTCTGACTTCAACTGTGCATTAGTTTTCTCTATGGCTATCTTTGAAAGACTTGTCTCTCTCCACCATGTCCGTGGCCTCAAATGGAAGGTAAAGGGTCACCTGTCCTGGAAACACCTACATACCCATAAACGAGGGGACGCGAGAGCTCACAACCTTCATTACTGTTTGGGCCGGGAGCCATTCTCAGATGACAAGCGCTTTTCCAGGAGTATTCTGGAACACTGCCAAGATTCTGATTGAGACCAAACTGCCTGTACTGTACCTGACCACTCACCCTTACTCTCATAGTCCCTTTTAAAAAGTAATTTCTCCCTTTCTCCTTCTCTCTCCCTCTCTCTCTCTCTCTCTCTCTCTCTCTCTCTCTCTCTCTCTCTCTCTCTCTCTCTCTCTCTCTCTCTCTCGCTTTCTTCCTCTTCCCTGCTTCCAGTAACTTTGTGCACAATCTCAAAAGTAATTGATTGGCAGGAAAGCATTAACCTGTTCTATGATGCTCACATTTTTAAAAGTAAGGTCAAGTAATGAAGTGGCAACATTAAAGGTGTGTGTGTGTGTGTGTGTGTGTGTGTGTGTGTGTGTGTGTGTGTGTGTGTGTGTGTGTGTGTGTGTGTGTGTGTGTGTGTGTGTGTGTGTGTGTGTGTGTGTGTGTGTGTGTGTGTGTGTGTGTGTAACACCGTGCTTTGACTACTTTGCCGTCAGCTGAGCATTTGCACTCATCTCTTGCTGAAGTCTAGAACCACGGCAGTTGGCGTGAGAATGAGCACCACAATGCAATGGACACCTTACCTGTGATAAACCCAGGTGCCATGTGATTTGAATATCACAGCAAGAGGAGGTTAGGGTAACTCACAGAGACCCGATCAGCTGACTCCGGGAAAGATGAAGGTGTGAGTGCATGTGTGAGTGCATGTATATATAAGTCAAGCTGTTGCAAGAGAAAAGAACAGGTGTGTGATCAGGTCGTCTTTTTCACCTGCGATGGCAAAGAAAAGGAAGCTATGAAAGTAAAGACTGTATTTAAGAGACAAGAGAGGAGATGGCGAGATGGACAATGGAGGAGGAGACAGGCGAATGCACAAATGAGTTACTTGGTATCTGGGGAGAAATGATTGAGGAGGAGAGAAAAAGAGAGCTGGAGAGGAGGGTGAAGGACAGAACAAACAGCCATAGACAACACTCACAGATGTTTAAGGTGATTAGGAATAGTGTCTTATTGCAGGAAATCCATGGAAAGTTTACATTTTAACACCAAGACTGTATATTTTGCCAACAGTATATTTTAGTAGTAGCATAAAAGTGCAGTATGCCCGTGAGCTCCAAAGGTATTGGGACAGGGATTTTGAGGGTATTTTCATCCATATCAAGTGAACCGTTTAGAAATTACAGCCCTTTTTGTACATTTTCCACCCGTTTTGGGGGACCGAAAGTATTGGGACAAATTCACTTATATGTATATTAAAGTAGTAAAAAGTTAAAGCTGCAATTTGTCACTTTTTGGGCGACCTGATCTGTTCTAAGTGCACTATGTCTATGCTTCCAGGTCTTAAGTTTCACGTCTGCTTCTTTCACTGAAGAAATAAATAAATGTGGTTTTGAAGAATATATTTCACAACGGTTTAGATGGTACAATGATTCTCCACACTATACTTGCTTGTTTTGTCACATAAACTGAAATTAGGCAAACTATTAGAATTTTAGCAACGAGAAAGTGGCGGAGCGATTTCTGCATTGTGCATCTTTAAGTATTTGGTCCCATATTCATAGCACGCAATGACTACATCAAGCTTTTGACTTTACAAATGGATGCATTTGCTGTTTGTTTTCATTATTATTTTGTGTCCAATAGAAATGAATGGTAAATAATATATTGTGTCATTTTGTATTCACTTTTATTGTAAAATTAGAATAGAATATGTTTCTAAACACTTCTACATTAATGTTTGATTATGGATAATCCTGAATGAATCGTGAATAATGATGAGTGAGACAGTTACAGAAGCACAAATATCTTACTCCCAAGACATGCTAGCCTCTCACCATTACAATAACAGGGGAGGTTATCAGTTGAAATCATACCCCCAAGAGATGCTAACCTCTCACCATTACAATAACAGGGGAGGTTAGCATTTTAAATCATACCCCCAAGAGATGCTAACCTCTCACCATTACAATAACAGGGGAGGTTAGCATTTTAAATCATACCCCCAAGAGATGCTAACCTCTCACCATTACAATAACATGGGAGGTTAGCATTTTAAATCATACCCCCAAGAGATGCTAACCTCTCACCATTACAATAACAGGGGAGGTTAGCATTTTAAATCATACCCCCAAGAGATGCTAGCCTCTCACCATTACAATAACAGGGGTGGTTAGCATTTTTGGTGGGGGAGTATTTGTGCATCTGTCACTTTCTCACTCATCATTATTCAGGATTATCCTGGTATCATCCACATTCATGTAGAAGTGTTTAGAAACATATTATATTGTTACTAACTGTGAAAGTGACTGCAAAATGACACAATACATTATTTACCATTCATTTGTATTCAACATAAAATAATCTAAAACACAACCAAAACAAGCAGAAAATGCATCCAACAACTTTGTAGAGTCACAAGCATGATGCAGTTATTTCGTGCTATGAATATGGGACCAAATACTAAACGTTTTACTACTTTCATACACGTATAAGTGAATTTGTCCCAATACTTTTGGTCCCCTAAAATGGTGGGACTACTGTATGTACAAAAAGTGTTGTAATTTCGAAACGGTTCACCCGATAGGGATGAAAATACCCTCAAATTAAAGCTGACAGTCTCCAATTTAACCCCATAGTCATCGTATTATCTGAAGTGCTGGAGTACTGAGCCAAAACAACAAATAATGTGTCACTGTCCCAATACTTTTAGAGCTCACTGTATATTGTGTGGTATAATTCTGTAAGAACATCAGATAGCCTTTGTGAGGCCATTGCCATCCAGGCTGTATGATGCATGGTGATGTCCCTATGTCTGCCTCAGCCTCCCCTCCAGGTCTCAGTGTCAGTAATAGCCAGCGACAGCGGGGGAAAATGGTCGTCAATTACCTCCGCCATTGGGCTGTTCTGTCCTGTTACCCGGGTTACGCTGGCCCGTGTCCCCGCGTGTGGCAGTCAAATCACTGGATCATTTTGGTGGTGTCGGGGAGCTGCAGGGACGGCGTGTGGTGAACAATCTCTCTGGAACTGCTGACTGCTCATGATGGAAAAGACACAGACAGGCTCATCTCGCACATATACACATGCACATTCAATTTTGAGAATGCATGTTATGACATGAACATTTGACAGGGTAAAGGTTGTCGTCATTGTGAACACAGAGAGTCTTTGGACGTTCTAGAAAGATGCTAGGTTTACCTTGGTGTGAGCTTATGATTTACTCTGTTTTGGCTGTTCAGTTGGTTTTTGATATTGTACTTTTGCGGTCACACTACTGATTTAATTGTAGTTAATTATGGGGCTTAGATAGACCACTGTTTTGTTGTTGTGTCCGTAGTGTTTTCACAGTGTTTTTATTCTGAATGTTAAACAAAAGAAACCCCAAATCCCCAAGCCGACTAGGCGAAAAATCTGCCAATGTGCCCTTGAGCAAGGCACTCAACCCTAATGGCGTTAGAGTATGTGTGCATATGTGTGTGTGTCTCTTCACAGTCCGCTTTGTGTTGTTTTATGTTTTTTTAAATCAGATTTTATTGCTCGTTTGAGTTACTTGATGTGGAAGAGTTCCATGTAGTCAAGGCTCTATGTAGTACTGTGCGTTTCCCAGAGTCTGTTCTGGACTTGGGGACTGTGAAGAGACCCCTGGTGGTATGTCTTGTGGGGTATGTATGAGTGTCTGAGCAGTGTGTTAGCTGTTTGAACAGACAGTTTGATGCTTTCAAAACATCAATACCTCTCACAAAGACAAGTAGTGTTGCAGTCAATCTCTCCTCTACTTTGAGCCAAGAGAGATTGACATGCATGTCATTGATATTGGCCATCTGTGTACATTTAAGGGCCAGATGTGCTGCTCTGTTCTGGGCAAACTGTAATTTGCCTTCGTCCTTCTTTTTGGCATTTTACCATATAACTGGGCAGTAGTCCAGGTGTGATAAAACTAAGGCCTGTAGGATTTGTTTTGTTGATTGTGATGTCAAGAAAGCAGAGCAGCGCTTTATCACGGACAGACCTCTCCCCATTTTAGCTACCGTTGCATCAGTATGTTTTGACCATGTCTGTTTGCAATCTATGGTTACTCCAAGCAGTTTAGCCTCCTCAATCGCCTCATTATTAATTTCAAGATTTAATGAGGTTTAGGGTTCAGTGAAGAATTTGTCACAAATACAATGTTTTTAGTTTTGATATATTTAGGATGAGCTTATTATTAGCCACCTGTTCTAAAACTGACTGCATCTACTTGTGATGTAGTGTTGCAGTGATTTCACTTGCTGTGGTAGCTGGCCTGTATAATGTGGAGCCATCAGCATACATAGAAACACAGGCTTTACTCAAGGCTAGTTGTAGGTCATTAGTAAAAATATTTGGAAAAGTAAGGGGCCACGACGGCTATGTTGAGGTATGCCAAACTCTACCTGGTTTGCGTTCCCCCTACAGAGTTCCATCTCACTTATGGGAGCCAGCCATGCAGATATGATGTGTTGTAATCCCACAGGAACTAGCTTAGAGAAACACTTTTTCAGCTCAGCCATGGTCTGCATGCTAAGATGCCGGCGGGGTAGTCGGTGGGAAAGGAGGGTGCAGACGGACAGCTTCCAAGGAAGAATTTTGAGCACTTAATTATGACACTTTATCATGTCAAAGCGATGACAGCAATTTGTAGGAATAGAGATTACGGAGAAGAAAAGTCTGTTCATAAATTTTAGGGTGCAGAGATAAGCAAGGTTTTTCAGGACTATATTACAGCAAAAGACTGTCATGTAGCCAGTGTCAGTTGTCCTGATCAGGTCACATCCAGGCTGTATCACAACCGGCCGTGATTGGGAGTCCCATAGGGCGACGTACAATTGGCCCAGCGTCGTCCAGGTTTGGCCGGTGTAGGCCGTCATTGTAAATAAGAATTTGTTCTGAACTGACTTGCCTAGTTAAATAAAAGTTAAATATTTTTCCCCCCAATTACTAACTTTAATAGGAAACCTTAACAATGTTCCTTCCTTCTCTCCCTTTAGAGTTTTTCAGTATTCTATTCAGAACCACTCATTCTGTTCAGGTAGTACTAAATTACTCCAAACAGGGGTTCATTGCCCTTGAGTTTTCTTGTCTGTGAGGTATAGCTAGTAGGCTTGGGCGGTATATCGTATATAACATATACCGGGGTATTTTAAAATGCCCACGGTATGATTTTCAAAACCATCAATAATTGTTATTTTTAAATAAACACCTACAGTCAACTTGTGCACTAGGTTAATCGATAAAGCAGATTGCGTTCTTAATTTCGTCTGTTGTATTCTTTTTTCATTATGATGCTGTTCCCTTAAGCAGCTGATCTAGCCAGCCACATGGCATGTTTGTTTACAAAGAGCACACCTAGCAAATGGAAGCTTTCGTGATGTGATGATCCGCTGTTGTACAGCTCAATAAAGGTGATCAAGTTACACTTAAAATGTACTACTGTTTTCCAGCTAAATATAAGTTTAACTATCTAAAATGTGCCACAAATTTACTCCAGCTCAGCTACCTTGCTACTTAAGTGGCTAGCTTGGAAGATCAAGCTGCTTGGTTACAGCAGAGACGATCAATCACCTCATGGATCAAGATCCCTGCTGAGGAGCTGGGGTGTCTGTCCTTAGTTTATGTTCGCTTAGGCTTGTTATAATTTAGCTAGCATCCACAATGGGAATTCACTAGTACTTTGTTTGCATTTGTTACCATAATTATTATTATTTAAAAAACATTACTCTTGGAAAGAAATAGTTCCCCCTTGTGTGCACTGCGGGTAATACCTTATACCCCGGGATGGTACAGGAACAGTATGAAGGTATGGAAATCTGGATATTTCCCAACCCTAATAGCTAGAGAGATAGGAATCGATTACCAGAGTCACGCTTGTTGTGCAGAAGAGAGGAATGGAGAAAAGAGAAAGAGAAGAAATACTCTGCAGCAAATTGCCTTGAAAAAGCAGCACCTCCTCCTAGCTTATCAGGAGCTGCATTCAAAAGACACACGGCGTGTTTGAGGATGATTGCTTTCATTTGCACAGGCCCCCTGTTTCATATGAATGAGGCTGCGTTTCGTCTGAGCCACCCTGTGACAGCCACTCCGTGGCAGGTTTATTTTCCCTCTAGCTTTCTGCAACTGGCTCGACACACAATGGAGACGAGGGAGCGGAACGCTATAGCCTGCCTCTGAGGCCAGCTCCTCCCCTTTGACTGGCAAAAGGCATCAAGCCGGCGTCTCAGAACTTGATAAGTACGGAGAATTGACCTCCTATCAGGAGTGATCAGGTTGATTGATAGGTATGTCGGCCTATGTCTCCATCTGGGAGATGATAAGGAGGAGTCTACCGTGCCCGGGGACGTTCCGCTCTCTTCTCGGTATCGGGAAAGCGTGTCCATGATCCAATAAGTCTTCTGTGTATGTGGGGAGGAGGATAGACATACGGTGGTCCATGTGAGAACTTAGATGCTGCCTTACGCACTGCAGAGCAGTTCACAACATGGACCCAACTCTGTCACTTTCAGAAAACCTGACAACACATACATTTTCTCAAACAGCGAGAGAGAGAAAGAGACTGAAAAAGAGAGGGAGCGAAAGATAGAGAGAGGTGGTGTGATTGGATAAGAAACACCTTGGGCCACCTTTATCTGCAGAGGATTTAAGGTAATGGTGTCGTGGATAAATACTTGTGTACCCTACAAGCCAAATACAATTACTGCTATCGAAAACAGAATCTCCCGCCCCTATAAATCTCTGCTGGGGGCCGCGGGGAATGGAGGGATGGAGGGAGGAAGGGATGGAGGGAAGGGGGGGAGAGATAAGCCTTTCAGTGTGAGCCAGGCGTCTAATCCTGTGATTTAAATGAGAGCAGTGCGGATGGCCAGATAAAGGACCCGGACTGCCATTGTCTCTTAGAGATACTGAGGGGAAATCTTCCAGAAGGAGGCTCCTATTTCCATTGGGCAAGGCAGTCAGCATCAAGGAGAGTGAAGAGAGGGGAGGGGGGATGGAGTTGGGAGGGACTGAGGGAGGGGAGAGGGAGAGAGCGAGACGGCCCTCTGGGAGAGTCAGAGAGCCCTGTGCAAATGAATTCTGTCAGTGGTTCCACTCAGGGAGGAAATGTAAGGGGAAGAAAGAGAGAATTTTAGATGTAGGCCTATAGAATTAAGCGAGTGGTAATAGAGAGAGGAAGTGTGGGGTGGTGAGCAGGACTGATAGAGAGTGAGAGATCAACACAGACCCACAACACATACCACAATCCAGGCATAAGATTGCTTTCCATAGCAATCGCAAGGGTGATTGGGTGAATGAATCATTATGGAAATGATATGCCTCCTGATTTGACAGTAACTCATGCAAATATAAACTGCATCATGCAATAAGTATAGAGGAATCCATAATGTCTTACTCCATCTTTCTTTTTGTTCTACATCTCGAGAAGAAAAGAAGAAGAAACCCGCACATTGCTCTTGACAGTGTCACTGCTCTTTAAGAAGCTTTAAGTATCGGCCTCAAGGCCTTCGTCAGAGCTTTTGTGAGATTTTTTTTCTTTGTTCTATATCTTGAAATGCTGTCAGTCTTCAGACAGTAACACCAATGAAAGGTGACATCTATGGAACTGATGCTATTTTAGTGCCTTGGAAGGATATTTTTCATTTGTAAAGCAATTTGACAATATCTGGGGCCTCATTTATAAACCTTGCGTAAGTACAAAATATATCCCAAAATATGAGTGCATCAATTTTCACGCAAACCTTCAGACCATGCGTATGCCCATCTGCTAGTGGTTGAAATATTGTATTGCAAGCTGGCAAATGGGGGATTTGTCGAAAGGCTTATTCATAAAAAAATGAAAACAGGATAACATATTTACAAGGCTGCAACCTTTTTCCATGAGCAAGAAGAGTTAAAAACTATGTTTTATAATTAGACATAGGAATATTTTTCCTATTTGATTTTCATAACCATTGCAGAATATCCCTCACCTTTTCTGGCCATGATGGGTTCATGTTAGGGAAGAAGCCATTTAATTGCACCAAGTAGCCTAGTGAATAGATAGGCTATATGTATTTCAAGTTTTGCAATATCGTAGGCCGCGTGGTTTATAATACCGGTATACAGTCAAATTTAACAGCTGATCTTTTACATTGAAGTAGGCCTATCTATCAAGTTTCAAGTTTTTTATTTTATTTTATTTTTTATCCCCTTTTCTCCCCAATTTTCGTGGTATCCAATCGCTAGTAATTACTATCTTGTCTCATCGCTACAACTCCCGTACGGGCTCGGGAGAGACGAAGGTCGAAAGCCATGCGTCCTCCGAAGCACAACCCAACCAAGCCGCACTGCTTTTAACACAGCGTGCCTCCAACCCGGAAGCCAGCCGCACCAATGTGTCGGAGGAAACACCGTGCACCTGGCCCCCTTGGTTAGCGCGCACTGCGCCCGGCCCGCCACAGGAGTCGCTGGAGCGCGATGAGACAAGGATATCCCTACCGGCCAAACCCTCCCTAACCCGGACGACGCTAGCCCAATTGTGCATCGCCCCACGGACCTCCCGGTCGCGGCCGGCTGCGACAGAGCCTGGGCGCGAACCCAGAGACTCTGGTGGCGCAGTTAGCACTGAGATGCAGTCCCCCTAGACCACTGCGCCACCCGGGAGGCCCAAGTTTCAAGTTTTTATTGTCACACGCAACAGTGAAATGCCTTCTTTGCTTGCTCTTTCCCAACAATGCAGTAATGAATATCAGTAGTACTATAAAAAATATATTTAAAAAAGTCAAGTAGATACAAAACTTTTTTTTTTGAGTAGCATGCCCTGCAATGTTTTAGAATTTGCGGGCAGTGACAGTCCGTCATGTTTAGGTTGGGGGAAAGTCGTTATAAAACATTGTTGAATTCAAACGTTCTGCTGACAGGTCCATGACAATTTGCCGTTGTTTTCTCATTCAAAAACTGACACAGTCCTTTTCCAGATACAGCATAAATTACTGCTAAAGATTAAAACATTCTGCCAACAGAGTAAATAGACCGGTAGCTTATGTCAAATATTCGACAGTATGGGAAGGCTACAGTATTGCTATAGGAGCGTGACATCATTGCATATTTAATCTCAGAGTCTGTACCAAGGCAGGATATATATACCCAAAAATCTATTGATAAACTAAATATTGAACAACAATTTGTCTTTTGCATGCCGTGGCGTAAAGCCAATAGTTCCAAATTGTACAGCAAATAAAGGGAGTTATTGGCACCATATTAGGTGAATGGAGGAGTTTTCAGGCAGAGCTTTAATGTCTCATTCACGCGTGCACAGTTTTCGACAGGTCTGGTTTCTAGCGGCAAGCATGTATTTGAATGGCATACATTTTACGACAAATTTATACATCTCAATATTTGTGTACTTGCGCAGGCTTTTCAGAAATGGCGCGTGCAGACATTGAGTGTGACATTTATGCAACAGTTGGAAATAAGGCCCCCGTAGAGCAGCAAACATACTGCAGGCAGTGTAAAGAGCATGAAAGACACATACAGACACACATACAGACACACATACAGACACACAGGTGGACTCGTGCAGACACTCACACACACAGCTACCTGCTGTCTCTCTATCTTTGCAGAAGGCTGAAATGAGGTCTCTCTTTAGGGGATAGAAAAGGAGGGAAGATACGTGGTAGGGGTTCTCACTTTGGGTGGGCCCTAAGGTACCCCTGTCTCTTTGGGGTCCTGGAATTTGGTTCCTACCTTGTTTTTTTTTTTTTGGTTCCTACCCCGTGGCAGCTTGTCTCCCCATAGGGGTTACTTGTCTCCCATCACGACTTGACTCTGGTGTGGAAACAGCGGGCGTTTCTACACCAACAGCATACCCATCCTAAAACATATTCAACCCTATTCCTTTGCCACCCCTACTGTTCAACCTCCATTTGCCCCCAAGGCCTTTCCCTGTTTCCCAGTATGGTGTGTAAATGCACGCATGCACACGCGCAACGCACGCACATGCACACGCACTAAACCTTCTTTGACTACTGAGGTGAACTGGTTTCTGGGGAAGAAAAAAGCAAATGCTGTCCAGTGAAAATTGCTAGTATCACAGCTTTACTCCTATTTTCTGTCCTTAATGTTGGATTTGAAGAAAAAGACGCAAACTGTTGCTAAGTCCACCGTAATGCCCATGAACTGTGTCCTAATAGTATAAAATGGTTGCATGGCGCATGTGCATTGGAAGGGTTTGTTAACTGTTATTTAAGATACTTGAATACACCTCATCCCATGAGAAAAAAAATGCTGTTTTTTTATGATGGCTCTAAATATCTTTGCCAATGTTTAAATGAATTGAAATGCCAAAAACATAGTGGTTCTTCTGTCTCCTGTTCGTAAAGCCTGGTGAAAACCAGCAGAGCAGCAAATGACCTCTATTTGTTTCCACCCACTTTACTGTTGACACTTCACCTATCTCATAAAACAAGACATCAATTCCAACCTGCAACTAAAAGTGTTCAACATTTATTTAACTGCTTGCATGAATATGACAACAATAGTTTGAAGTGAGCATGTGTTCAATTGTGTTTAAAATGCCTGCTGCCAAATGCAAACTGTTTTCTAAATGATTTAAATGTTTTTTTAAACTTTAAAACAGCGACAACCGATAATGAACGCCTTGAAATTGCCACTAAGAAATTCCCATTGAAATACGCCCGGCCAGTAGTGGACTGGCTACAAGAGAAAGGTAAGCTTAACACAACTTCTAACTTTTAAATTCTCTTCTATTCAGCTCAACGTTGAACTTTTTATTTTTTGCATTTGCCTGCTGAACTGATACTTTGAATTTATTTTACTACGTTAAAATATGATTTTAGCATGAACTAATAACTTCCTAACCTCATTTTCTTTCTCAATTCGAATACGTTTGATCAGCTTTTTTTGGTACCCAAGTTAATTACCCAAGTAAATCTCATGATAATTCATAATCACTCTACTCAGTTAAAGGGACTTCTATTGAAGATAATATTCCATCCTATCTCATGTTCATATTACACATGAAAAGATTATTTCATATACTCTACATCTTGAATCCTTCTAAAATTAGCTTTACGATAAAACAGAAGTAACAATGTTCAAGTATGTCCTAAAGTCCCTTTAACACCCATTTAAACTTGAATGCCATTTCAAATGCAAGTAGTCACCTAATGCATGAATCAATATGCTGTTGTACATCTACAATGTTGAGTCAGTTAATAATCTTTTGATGCACAATCCTTTGTTAATTCTGTAACCAGAATCCTATGTTGATGGTATTGGAGAATGATTGCATTAAACTGGGTAAACAATTTTCTAACAGCTCAACAGTTTACTCAATACTTGAATTGAATATTACGATTTGTAATATTATACATTTTTTGTGGTTTTAAGTTTCAAATATACGCTTATTCAAGATGCTGTGTCGGTGATATTACTTAGAATACTTAGATTTGACATGTACTGTAAATATCCTCTTTTCGTGTACTACTTTTCTCTTTCAGATTCCTGCCCTCCTGATTTATACCTTTGGCATTAGCCCTAGCTTTTTAAACATCAGTTCCTTTCTCTGCTTTCAGGCTTCAGCATTTGCCCTAGCCTTTTAAACATTCGTCCCTACCCCACTCTTTGTTTTCTTAGCTATGGCATTAGCTCTAGCCTTATTAGATGCAGCTGATCCGAGGCTGCCCCAAAGGGCCAGTTTGAGGAGACAGACATAAAGCGTTGACCTTTTCTCCTCCTTTCCGTCCTCCTCTCTCCTCTCCTCCCTCAGCCTCAGATCACAACCCGTAATCTCGTAATTACGGCTAACAACACGATGACCTTTCTACAGTGAATACATCCTGGGAGACATCACCCTTGTAGCCAGACGTGTTGACCCGGTATATTTGGGGTTAGCTCCCTGGGCCCAGGCTAGTTATAGCCTCTTCAGTTGACCTTTCTTTATAGTTTCACCGAAAAGGTTTTTACAACCGACCTCATAGTGACATCGACAATATACTGTAAGGACCTTTTGATTGTCAAGGACTTATAAGTGCACATAGGGACGTACACACACACACACACACACACACACACACGCACACACACACACACGCACGCACGCACGCACACACACACACACACACACACACAAAATGAGGTCATGGCAGACCAACATTTTTCATATGAAGCCGGATCTTTGAGTCAACAGACCTTATTTTCATACTCAGTCTCTTGTTGTTCCTTGATGTGAATGACCTCTGTCTGGTTCCATCCTTTAGGTCGGCAGCTAACGATATTCAACACCCAGGCCACAGTCACCATTGGTGGCAGCGACCGCAGTCGGCCCTTCCAGGGTCAGCTGTCCGGCCTCTACTACAACGGCCTCAAGGTCCTCAACATGGCTGCCGAGGGCAACCCCAACATCAAGATCAACGGCAGTGTCCGATTGGTAGGCGACGTGCCCTCTGTGGCCGGGTCGGCTCGCACCACCGCCCAGCCCCCCGAGATGTCCACCACCTTTATTGAGACCACCACCACCATGTCCACCACCACCACCCGCAAGCACCGCTCCTCTCCCACCATACAGGTAGGGCCTGGGGACGGGGAGGAGAGGAAAGGGGGGATATCATTGGGTGGAGTTGGTATATGATAGGGTGAGGTAGATCTTGAGGGAGGAGGGTAATGGTTAGAATTGTCATGGGTGCTGAGGGTTGCTGGGCATTCCTTTGACAAATCAAGACACCCATGTAAATGTTTCATGTATTAATGTGGATACCACCATTGGCATAGACAATATCTCAATGAACGTGTGACAGGAGATATACAGATTATGTCATGCTAACCTGAGAATACATGCATACAGCCATATCAACAGTATAGAGATTACCAGCCGCATACCAGCGTATACTATATGTGCTCCATCCATGTCCCCTGAACAGCTGTATGTGGAGGACCACGACAGCCCCATCTTCTCCCCAGAGACAGAGGCACGCTCAGAGACCCTGTGGTTTAGAGGGAGAAATTAGCCCAAAGCCCTTCATCATCTCTGCCTGCCTGTTTTCCACTACAAATAACCACATAGCCCAAATACCATCTTTTTTACGAGATGTTTTTATCTTTTTTTTGATAAATGAGGCCAGGAAAGGGAAAACTCTGGAAAACCTACATGTCTGTCGGACCTATGGGTTCAAGTACTATTTTTAATTATTCAGATACTTTATTTGTGCTTAATTGAGCTTGCCTGGTTTAATGGACGATTAGAATAGTCACAAAACAGAAAACCCCATTCATTTGACACTCCAGGCAGGCAAACACTCAATGATTCTGAAAGATTTCAAATAGTGTTAGATTAGATGATTAGATTAGATGAGTTTATTAGTCACATGCACAGGGTCGCAGATGTAATCGCAAGGGCACAGTGAAATTCATATGTTCCGAGCGCCAAGAGTGCAGGTCGAGAAACAGAGAAGTGAAGTATTTGAACCGAGGTCTGTGTCTGTTCATTCTGTTTCTGGGAAACAGAGAGAGAGTTATTGTCACGCTTACCCTGGTGTGTTCAGGTGCGCTAGGTGTTTTTCATATTATGCAAACCATTGTGTACAAAGCCCTGCATGTTTTCAAGCACAGCCAGCCACTGTATCAGGTGTCAGTTGGGATGGTTTGTTTAGGCCCAGGTGTGGTTATGGGTGCTTTGATTTTCAAGTAAGTTGTGCATTTTCTTTGAATGACTGTATTTTGTATAGCAGACTTTCCCCATTCATTATCTACTGGACATCTATCAAATATTATATTAAAATTACACATGAAAATATTAAATATGAATATATACTGCACAAAAATATAAATGCAGCATGTAACAATTTCAACAATTTTACTGAGTTACAGTTCATATAAAGAAATCAATCAATTCAAATAAATTAATTAGGCCCTAATCTATGGATTTAACAACTGAGCAGGGGCACAGCCATGGATGGGCCTGGGAGGGCAAAGGCCCACCCACTGGGGAACCAGACCCAGCCAATAAGAATTAGTTTTTCCCCACAAAAGGGCTTTATTACAGACAGAAATACTCCTCAGCTGTCCGGGTGGCTGGTCTCAGAGGAGCCCGCAGGTGAAGAAGCCAGATGTGGAGGTCGTTGGCTGGCATGGTTACACGTGGACTGCGTTTGTGAGGCCGGTTGGACGCACTGCCAAATTCTCGAAAACAACGTTTTATGGTAGAGAAATGAACATTCAATTTTCTAGCAACTGCACAGGTAGACATTCCTGCAGTCAGAATGCCAATTACACCCATTGTGGCATTGTGTTGTGTGACAAAACTGTACATTTTAGTGTCCTTTTACATGTGTAATGATCATGCTGTTTAATCAGCTTCTTGAAATGCCACACCTGTCAGGTGGATGGATTATCTTGGCAAAGGAGAAATGCTCACTAACAGGGATAGAAACAAATTTGTACACAAACTCAGAGATAAATAAACTTTTTGTGTCTGTGGTGGAACATTTCTGGGATATTTTATTTCAGCTCATGAAACATGGGACCAACACTTTACATGTTGCGTTTATATTTTTGTTCAGTGTATTAATATATTCTCTATTTATATTCGAATATTATAGTAACAAAATGGGAGCATAGATTGGACATACGGTTAGAATTTTGAACGGTATTCAAATCCCTTGACTTTTTCCACATTTTGTTAGGTTAAGGCCTTATTTTAAAATGTATGAATTTTTTCCCCCCTTATCAATCTACACACAATAACCCACAATGACAAAGCAAAAATAGTTGTTTTTAAGTTTTGGATAATTTATGGGGGGGGGAAAAGTAGTATTCAGACTCTTTTTATTTTATTTATTTATTTATTTAATTTTATCCCATTTTCTCCCCAATTTTCGTGGTATCCAATCGCTAGTAATTACTACCTTGTCTCATCGCTACAACTCCCGTACGGGCTCGGGAGAGACGAAGGTCGAAAGCCATGCGTCCTCCGAAGCACAACCCAACCAGCCGTACTGCTTCTTAACACAGCGCGCCTCCAACCCGGAAGCCAGCCGCACCAATGTGTCGGAGGAAACACCGTGTACCTGGCCCCCTTGGTTGGCGCGCACTGCGCCCGGCCCGCCACAGGAGTCGCTGGAGCGTGATGAGACAAGGATATCCCTACCGGCCAAACCCTCCCTACCCCGGGCGACGCTATGCCAATTGTGCGTCGCCCCACGGACCTCCCGGTCGCGGCCGGCTGCGACAGAGCCACTGCGCCCGGCCCGCCACAGGAGTCGCTGGAGCGTGATGAGACAAGGATATCCCTACCGGCCAAACCCTCCCTACCCCGGACGACGCTATGCCAATTGTGCGTCGCCCCACGGACCTCCCGGTCGCGGCCGGCTGCGACAGAGCCTGGGCGCGAACCCAGAGACTCTGGTGGCGCAGTTAGCACTGCGATGCAGTGCCCTAGACCACTGCGCCACCCGGGAGGCCCCGTATTCAGACTCTTTACTTGGTACTTTGTTGAAGCACCTTTGACAGCGAATACAGCCTCTAGTCTTCTTGGGTATGACGCTACAACCTTGGCACACGTGTATTTGAGGAGTTTCACCCATTCTTCTCTGCAGATCCTCTCAATCTCTGTCAGGTTGGATGGGGAGCGTTGCTGCAAAGCTATTTTCAGGTCTCTCTGGAGATGTTCGATCGGGTTCAAGTCCGGGCTCTGGCTCGGCCACTCAAGGACATTCAGAGACTTGTCCCGAAGCCACTCCTGCGTTGTCTTTCCTGTGTGCTTAGGGTTGTTGTCCTGTTGGAAAGTGAACCTTCGCCCCAGTCTGAGTTCCTGAGCGCTCTGGAGCAGGTTTTCATCAAGGATTTATCTGTACTTTGCTCTGTTGAGCTTTAGCTCGATCCTGACTAGTCTCCCAGTCCCTGCCCCTGAAAAACATCCCCACAACATGATGCTGGCACCACCATGCTTCACCGTAGGGATGATGCCAGGTTTCCCCCAGACGTGACACTTGGTATTCAGGCCAAAGAGTTCATTCTTGGTTTCATCAGACCCGAGAATAATGTTTCTCATGGTCTGAGAGTTTTTTGGTGCTTTTTGGCTATCTCCAAGCTGGCTGTCATGTGCCTTTTACTAAGGAGTGGCTGTCGTCTGGCCACTCTAACATAAAGGCCTGATTGGTGGAGTGCTGCAGAGATGGTTGTCCTTCTGGAAGGTTCTCCCATCTCCACAGAGGAACTCTGGAGCTCTGTCAGAGTGACCCTTCTCCCGCTATTGCTCAGTTTGGCCAGGCAGCCAGCTCTAGGAAGGGTCTTGGTGGTTCCAAACATCTTCTATTTAAGAATGATGGAGGCCACTGTGTTCTTGGGGACCTTCAATGCTGCAGATTTGTTTTGGTACCCTTCCCCAGATGTCTCATAGGAAAGGGTCTTAAAATGTATGTAAATAAGGTATTTCTGTTTTTAAATTTAAATACATTTCTAAACATTTCTAAAAAACAGTTTTTACTTTGTGACTATGGGGTATTGTGTGGAGATTGATGAGGATTTAATTTTATTTTATCAATTTTCGAATAAGGCTGTAACGTAACAAAATGTGGAAAAAGTCAAGGTGTCTGAACACTTTCCGAAGGCACTGCATGTGATGTCAGGATTTCATTTGTGTCTTATTATACTGTATGTGTCCCCTCCCCCCCAAAAAACCTCTAAAAGCATCTTCATTCCAACTGACCTGTCTGTCTGTCTGTCTGTCTGTCTGTCTGTCTGTCTGTCTGTCTGTCTGTCTCTCTCTGTGTGTCTCTCTGTGTGTCTCTCTGTGTGTCTCTCTCTGTGTGTCTCTCTGTGTGTCTCTCTGTGTGTCTCTCTCTGTGTCTCTCTCTGTGTCTCTCTCTGTGTCTCTCTCTGTGTCTCTGTGTCTCTCTGTCTCTCTCTCTCTCTCTCTCTCTCTCTCTCTCTCTCTCTCTCTCTCTCTCTCTATATCTCTCTCTCTATATCTCTCTCTCTATATCTCTCTCTCTCTATATCTCTCTCTCTCTATATCTCTCTCTCTCTATATCTCTCTCTCTCTATATCTCTCTCTCTCTATATCTCTCTCTCTCTATATCTCTCTCTCTCTCTCTCTATATCTCTCTCTCTCTCTCTCTCTATATATATATATATATATATATATATATATATATATATATATATATATATATATATATATATATATATATATCAAAATGCTTTACAAACACATTTCAGCTTGGAGCCAATAAAAGTCTGTGGCTGAGTAAAAACATAATCACGATGACCATTTCATAGGTGCCCTGGAGAACAAATGGACCTGGCTTGTGGTCATGATATTAAAGCCATAACTCTCCACAGAGAGACTTTGACATACAGTATGGAGGGGCTAATGTTGAATGACACGAACTCAGCTTTAGCTAGCGCCACAAGCCTTTCTCGGCGCAGAACACAGCTACTGTAGAGTAGTACACTGTTCCTGGAAAGGCTTTTGTGAATGTTTAACTACACCCTGATGTTTTACCCATGTTAAGTTTATAAGGTTAAACTACTGATGCCTGCAACACCCTTGCTATGAGGTGAATGAAATCTAGAACTATAATGCACAGAAATATAAACACAAGATGCAACAATTTCAACGATATTGCTGAGTTACAGTTCATATAAGGAAATCAGTCAATTGAAATAAATAAATTTGGCCCTAATCTATGGATTTCACATGACTGGGTGGGGGCGCAGCCATGGGTGGACCTGGGAGGTCATAGGCCCACTCATTTGGGAGCCAGGCCCACCCACTGCGGAGCCAGGCCCTGCCAATCAGAATGAGTTTCATCAGCTGTCCGGGTGGCTGGTCTCAGCTGATCCCACAGGCGAAGAAGCCGGATATGGAGGTCGTTAGCTGGTATGGTTACACGTGGAATTCGGTTGTGAGGCTGGTTGGACGTACTGCCAAATTCTCTAAAATGATGCTGGAGGAGGCTTATGGTAGAGAAATGAACATTACATTCTCTGGCAACAGCTCTGGTGGACATACCTGCAGTCAGCATGCCAATTGCACACTCCCTCAAAACTTGAGACATCTGTGGCATTGTGTGGTGTGACAAAAATGCACATTTTAGAGTGGCCTTTTATTGTCCCCAGCACAAGGTGCACCTGTGTATTGATCCGCTTCTTGATATGCCACACCTGTCAGGTGGATGGATTATTTTGACAACGAGAAATGCTCACTAACAGGGATGTAAACAAATGTGTGCACAACATTTTAGATAAATAAGCTTTTTGTGCGTGTGGAACATTTCTGGGGAAATTTTATTTCAGCTAATGAAACATGGGACCAACACTTTGCATGTTGCGTTCATATTTTTGTTCAGTATACATGGACATAGATAGACCTATTGCTGGGAACTGAATTCTTTACAATTACAACATTTTGTAATGAAACAAGGCAGGGTTGGTCACATTCTAATTGGCTAGTGTTTTATTAGTACTCCTCTCAGAAGGGTGTGGGAGTATCCTCTTTACCTGTGAAAGGATCACACAGCTGATCTTACCGTAACTCAGTCAAGCATCACAAACCTAACCCTGTTTACTCTGGATGGACTGCAGGCAAATGATATGCAAAACACAAGAGTACATCAAAAGAGCAGAAAAGAAAACAGACAAAGGAAAGATGAGAGAGAGTCTCAGGTTTCAAGTTTTATTAGCCATATGTACGGGATATGCATGGTATATATACATCAGCCAACAAAATGCTTACTTGCCAGGTTCCTTCTCGACAATGCAACAACACTAAGAAATAATAAAATATAAGAATATATAAGGATATGAACATAAAGTAAATGGCTCAATAGAATAGAATACATTTTTTTGTATAAATATAATACAGGAAGTCACAATTTAGTCCAATATTTACACGTGTATTGGGGAAGAAGGGGATGCGGGGCAAGTGTATAAATTCAGCAGTAAAATAAGAGTCTTGTAGCAGCAGTTGTGATGTGTGTATAGCATGCATGTACACGGAGTATACCAAACATTAGGAACACCTTCCTAATATTGAGTTGCAACCCCCCCCCCCCCCCCCCCCCCCCCCCCCCTTGCCCTCAGAACAACCTTAATTCGTCGGGTCGTGGACTCTAGAAGGTGTTGAAAACGTGTTGACTCCAATGCTTCCTACAGTTGTGTCAAGTTGGCTGGATGTCCTTTAGGTGGTGGACCATTCTTGATATACACAGGAACATGAAACACCCAGCAGCATTGCAGTTCTTGACACAATCCGGTGCACCCGGCACCTACTACCATACCCCATTCAAAGGCCCACGTATGGCACACATACACAATCCATGTCTCAAGGCTTACAAATCCTTCTTTAAACTGTCTCCTCCGCTTCATCTACACTGATTGAAGTGGATTTAACTAGGAATATCAATAAGGGATCATAGCTTTCACCTGTATTTACCTGGTCAGTCTCTGTCATGGAAAGAGCATGCGTTCTTAATGTTTTGTCAGTGTATGTATGTGTGAGTGTGTGCATGAGTGAGTACATGTGTGCTAAGGTGCAAATAACCAGAGCAGCTGGTTAGTCCTGTTCAAGTGTTCAGCAGTCTGATGGCTTGTAGATAGAAACTGTCTCTGAGCCTGTTGGTAACAGACCTCATGCTCCAATACCGTCTGCCCGACAGTAAGGCAGAGAACAGCTCGTGGCTGGGGTGTGAGGGGTCCTTGATGATGCTGCGTGCCTTCCTCAGGCACTGTTTTGAGTAGATATCCTGGATGGATTGGAACACGGTCCCAGTGACTGGGCCGTCTTCACTACCCTGCGGTCGTGGACGGAGCAATTCCTGTACCAGGCCGTGATGCAACCGGTCAAAACGCTCTTGATGGTGCAGCGGTAGTATTTGGAGCGAACCTGTGACTTTCTCTACTGCAGTCCCATTGATGTGGATCGGGGCATGTTCACTCTTCTGCTTCCTGAAATCAACAATCAGCTCCTTTGTTTTGCTGATGTTGAGGGAGAGGTTGTTGTCATGACACCACAATGCCAGTTCACTTACCTCCTCCCTTACTCTTCGTTGTTGGTTATCAGGCCTACAACCATAGTGTCATCAACAAACTTGATGATGGAGTTGGTGTCGTGCAAAGCCACGCAGTCGTGGCTTAACAGGGAGTACAGCAGAGGACTGAGGACACACCCCTGGGGAGCCCCTGTGTTAAGAGTCAATGTGGAGGAAGTGTTGTTGCCAATCCTCACAGCCTGTCGTCAGGAATTCCAAGATCCAGTTGCAGAGGGTGGAACATTACCTTGGATAAAATACACATCTTAACAATATTTATTCTACATTCGTAGCTAGTGTTCTTGTCAGACCATTTCTTAACTTCCATGAACTGTAGCTTCTTCCGTTTCTCTTAGCACAATTTGTTCCACTTATATAGATCCCGAGGACATTTTATTTCATCTTTAATTTCTATATGGATGGGAGGTTTAGAAAGCTGTAGTCCTTGTCACATGCGACGCGGGTCTGAGTTGTCGAACATCAATTCAAGTTTTGCGTCTCTAAAGGATTTGCGGAGCTCGTAGAGAGAGCGAATCAGAGAGCGATAGAGACATATTAGAAATGGGAGATTTGAGAGGCTTGAGATGCTCAATAGCAGGTACTCTGTCAAATCAAAAATATCAAAGGGGGCCAATAGAAGGAAGTGATTTTTCTTTTTTTCTTCTAATTTAATGGAGGATGAATTGTGCAGGTGATGAATAACAGCCCAGAGAGGAAGTGACACGGACAGGAGAGCCGTGTTTATCACATCCTCTTCCTCTTTCTTTCTCTCTCTGGCTGACCAGGCATTTGTTATCTCACCAATAAAACCCAGGGAAGAAGAGAGAAAGAGAGAGGAAGGGAGAGAGAGTGTGTGTGTGTGAGAGAGAGAGCGAAAGAGAGAGAACGAGGGGGGTAGAGAGAGAGGTCGTAGAAGATAACTGGTGGTCAGTGGGTTGAGTGGCCCTCAATCAATGTACTCATACACTCCCCATCTCACTACTCATGTCTGTAGAAGGCATGTGTATCAGTATAGCAGTACTACAAAACTGTAAGCCTACGGTATACCTCTGTGTGGGTTTAGTTAGTGGTGTGTGTGTCAGTGTAGTGGAACTGGCAGGGGGATTATCATTAAAGTAGGCTAGGTCTCAACAGTAGGCTAGGTCAATAAGCTGCTACTATACAAACACCACACAAAGTGGCCCTTACAGTCATGTTTGCTTTCCCTCATCTTAATTTGAGCAAACAGGATGGGTAAACAAGCTGTCCGTCACAGTTTGCAGGTTATCTAATTGTGCTCCTCAGTGTCTGAAGTGGCATGTCTGGGGAGAGTGTGTGTATCTATTTATACAGTGGGGTCCGGAGTTATTGATCCCCTGATGAAGATGAGAAAAAAATACTGTATAATTAAATAATACAAATCCTGAGCGATATTGTATGCAAAAATTTTTTTTTCAATTATATACTTTTTTACTAATACAATTGCTCAGAGTAGGAGATTTTGTTTGACAAGTAAGGTTTTTTAACTCGCAAAAAGATAGGGGTCAAAATTATTGCCTCCCCTGTTTTCAATACTCTTGCACCCTCCCTTTGCAAGGATAACGACACTAAGCCTTTTTTGGAGAACACATTGGGAGGGATCTTAGACCAGTCCTCCATACAGAATATTTCCAGATCCTTGATATCCTTCATCTGTGCTTCTGGAGACTGAGACGGTATTTGCAAAATGTTGATTTTGTGGACAATTAATCAGTTCTTTGGGGATTTTGATGTGTGCTTGTGGTTATTGTCCTGGCAGAGGCAACCTAGTCTGAGTACCAGTATTTTTAACTAACATTCCAGTCCTTATCACTCCTGTCACTTGCCAAAAAGACTGGCCTTTCGGTACTCTCAATGTTCAATATGCAGCCAGATTTACGGTACAGTTGCTGGTTGGTAGTTGGAAACAATATTAATATTTTCCATGACAACATTATGGTACATGGGTGCGCGCAATATAGAATTTACAATAAACAATACCGTTACGACATGCTGCGGTCATTCCTTTGAGAAGGCAGTGTCAATGCAAGATCATGTTGTTCAAAGTGGCTAGAGAGGGGTCCGTAATGAGAAAAATAAATAATGATATGGAAAATATATTAGGCTACAAGATTCAATTGAGCTACATTTGCTTCAGTTGCATCCCAATAATGAGAGGAAACAAACGCAAAACTGGCACCTGTCGTCATTCCTCGCACTTGCTACTCATCATGACTTCCTTACATTTTTACAATTTTGTTCTGCTCATTTCAGTTAGATTATTTGTCCCTCCTCTCTTATTAATATGGAGGCCAGACAGGCTACTTTAGGATACTTTCTGAATGGACATGAACTGCCTCCTGTAATTCTTATTTTAATTTTTTTATTCAATTGAGTCTATGACGGAAGCTTGTGTTTTTTAAAATTCTAGGCGTGAAGATAGTGTTTCATGTCTGTACGATAAATGGCTACACTGATCACTGGTGCTTGGCTGGCAAATGTAGCTTATAGTTGTCCACATAGTATTTAAATTGAGGAAATGTGATCATAATCATTATTTTCGCGATCCACGTTAGACGTCCCTCCCAATGAAAAAGCTGATCACATTGGCTGGTGGTAAAAATGTCGTAAACGGGAAGCTTCTTTTCTCCGCGTGGCAATTTTTATGTTCTAATTAAATGTATTACGTCAGAATGCCCAATGTTATAATGTTTCCAATAAAATGTATAAATTATGATGATAAATATTGTGGTTAGATGATAGCTGTGAGGATTATCGAATTAGGATCAAGTCTTCTGATCTCCTCAAGCTCATTAATGATAGAATGTTCATATTTGAAGATTGCTGAACTGCCCGTCTCTTTGGCAAATGGCAGAAGTGGCAACGAGTGGAATGTAATATCTCAACAGAGATGGCAAGCAGGCTAAATGTCCTGGTACTTGGTAAAGTTCACGATGCCCTTGACCTTAAGAAGGGCCCCAGGACCAGTGGAAGCAAAATTGCCCCATAACATCAAAGATCCACCACCATATTTTATAATAGGGATGAGGTATTTTCAGCATATGCATTGTTCTGTCGAAGGCCAAACCCAATGCTGGTGTGCGTGGCCAAAGACCTATATTTTTGTGTCAAATGACTATAGCACTGGTTACAACCCAATCCTAGCTGAAAAATAAATGAATAATTATAACTTTTTTTTTAATTCCCAGAAATGTGTGAACTAGGCCTTTATTGCTCGGACAAAAATACTCCTCAGCACCCCCTCTATAGAGCTCAGTCGGGGCTCCTCAGAGGAGGGAGGGGAGGACCATCTACCTCAATGAAATTCATAAAAATTCAACACAAAAACAGTTATATATTCACGTCACCAAATAATTAATAAACACACACTGTTTTGCAATGAAGGTCTACAGTAGCCTCAACAGCACTCTCTGGCGTGGCATCATGGTGTAGCCGGAGGACACCTAGTTTCTGTCCTCCTCTGGGTACATTGGCTTCTATACAAAACCTAGGAGGTTCATGGTTCTCACCCCCTTTCATAGGCTTACACAGTAGTCCTCCAACCAATCAGACCTCTTGCAGCATGAACTGACATCAAGGGATCAGATAAATAATCTGGTACTGAAAGCATAAGCTACAGCTATCTAGCACTGCAGTGCATAAAATGTGGTGAGTAGTTGACTCAATAGTTGAACAGTTTTGAACAAATTCATTTCTTCAAAAAACGAAGGAGAAGCGAGAGAGAGAGAGCTATATTTTGTTGTATTTTTTTTCACTTTCACTTACTTAGCTAGTGAATGCAGCTAGCTTGTTTAACCTACTCAAACACCTGGCTCAAACAGAGAGGGATGCTATGTTAGCTAGCTGGCTATGGTTATCTAACACTGGAACTCTTCCAAGTCAAGGTAAGCTTTTGGTTTTATTAGTTTATTGCCACCGGGGCCCGCCGGTGTAACTGCCAAACTGCTTGCTGTACACTGTACTGCATGATTGTAGCGGGTTTACTAACGTGTTAGTTCGAGTAGCTATGTTGACTATGACGTTAGCTAATATGGTGACAACGATGTAGGCTGTGTGTAGTGGTTAGTGATTATGGTATGAAGGTTTGGCTTGGAAAGGTTTTTTTGCCTGGTCACAGACAGCTGTTGTGTTGTGCAATTAAGTCCACAAGCGAAGAGAAAAGGTGAGAGGAGGAAAGCGTGTTGATGCGAGAAGGAATTATACAATGAGCAAAGTGATTGTGCTGTTTGAGCCGTGTTTGCGGGTGATCAGGGGTGTATTCATTCCGCCGATTCTGTTGAATAATGTTTCTTAAATGGAAGCAAACAGAACGAACAAAGGGATAAACATACCTGAATTTGTCCTTTAAAAACTCTTGTTTTCAACTGTTGGACTAATGTTTAAACCCTAGATCAGCTAGATGATAGAGTGTGCAAGGCGGTATTTAATGTGTCACTTTCTGTCATCTTTAATACTCAAATTTGTCTCAACTTTTATTCGTAGGCTAGGTTGTATTAACCTCATGATGGATATAGAGACAATTCAAGTATCATGTAGTAGCATAAACCTATCGATGTTACATTGAACTGGGTAAATGGAATTTGAATGACACATTCAATATGCTGTAATAGAAATAAGACCATGCTCATAAAAAAATTATCGTCGTCCCTCATCTTAAATGGCACCGACGGCCACTGTTAGAGCTTAGATAACAAGATGAAATAGATTGTTTTTAAACAGTGTAGAGCTACAGTAGAATGAACATGGTCAAGCCTCCAAGGTTCTCCATTAACATCCTTTTAATACATTCTGACTTTCAGTGCGAGTTTGCTCATGAGACAGAAAACAAATGAGGGAGAGAGAGAGAGCGCGAACAAGGGAGGAGAGAGAGGCAGCGTTTGATTGGCAGCCATTTAAAAATGCACAACATTGTCCTCCATGCCGTTGTCTTCAGTCATCCGTCTTATCCACCACATTTAAAAGGTAAATTCAGTTTGTACTGTTTATTTCTCTCTTCGTTTGTCTGCTTTTGTTGTTCCCCATTGGCTGCTGGAATAGTTGGTAGAGTTTAGGTTAATTGAGCTAATCCAGTCAGTAGGAGAGAGTGGGGTAAGTTGAGCCAAAGGGTTAGTTGAGCCACCTCTTGTTTCTAGGAAACTGTACACAAAATTAACCAGGTAACCAAATATTGGTTGATGTCATAGATGTCATAATTTCAGTTTGTGAAGGAAGAAACATGGAAAAAGTGATAAGCAAGTTAGATCCCCCCCAAAAATATTTTCACAAAGGTTTCATGATGCTTGTATCTAAACCGATGTATACAGTTTTAAGAATGTTTTATACATCAGTTAGGGTCTCTAAGCTACAATTTGAGGTCCTAAACCTAGAATGAAAGTGCATCCTTGTAGCTGTGTGGGCTAATATAGTCAACATTTTTGCCTTGTGATAAATTGAGCCAATGGCCACCATACTTCATTACATTTTGTCCGTTTTTTTGCATAATATGAACAGTGGCGACCTGTGATTTGAACCCCACATTTTTAGTAATTAAAAAAAATATATATATACAGTTGAAGTCGGAAGTTTACATACACCTTAGCCAAATACATTTAAACTCAGATTTTCACAATTCCTGACATTTAATCCTAGTAAAAATTCCCTGTCTTAGGTCAGTTAGGATCACCACTTTATTTTAAGACGATAAAATGTCAGAATAATAGTAGAGAGAATGATTTATTTCAGCTTTTATTTCATTCATCACATTCCCAGTGGCTCAGAAGTTTACATACATGTTACGCACGCCTCTGCGAAGAGGGAACGCAACTCCCTGCTATAACTCAACTCTCTGAAGTGCAAGAGGTATGGACTGTAGGTGCGAGCAAGGATGACACAAAAGCAGATTTTACCGTTTACTTGGATTTATTTTCTTACACGGTAATATGGGGAAAAGGGGCTGGACGGAACCAAAGCAAAGAAAGTAAATATCAAAGTTCCCCCTCTCCTATCTAACCTGCCTACCCACTTAACTTACCTAACTTAACACCGCCTGGTGCCCTAACCAAAATACAGGGGGTGGTCCGCCCAGGTCTTACCTAGTGTGCCTAGACAGTAAATATACTATGGGTATATGTATGCCCGCGGGCCTCTTGCCTAAGCACTCCCAAAGTGCCTTCTCCTTCCCCCCTGGGAACAAATGAAACAGAGTAATTATTAATGATTTCACAAACACTCAAACACAGGACATAGAAAAACTGCTACCAACAACAACAGTACATACCACACTTTCTGATACACAACCCACACTATATCACAATCAAATTTTTCTCTCTCAATCTCCAAATCTCTACTCCAAATCTCATCTCCTCTCTCTCCCTCTCCTCTCTCAATCTTCACTCTCTTGGGCAGAACACTGGCTTTTATCTTCAGGTGGCAATGGTGATTAGAGTCAGCTGCTTCTTGACGAGGGGGCGGGGTCAGCTCCAATCACCAATTAGCCTGGGGTTGACCAATCAGCTGGTTGGGGAGTATTTCAGGAAGCCATCTCCTGAAACACACACACTAAAATACAAAACAGAACACAGAAACTGGGGAACGTAACACGCCCACCACAAAAATTGCAAACATACAGTTTGTAATAACAAAAACCAATGCTTCCCCAGTTAGTAAACCCGTGATAGAGCGTCAGCAACCACATTCGCTGAGCCCTTCACATAGGCTATCTGTACATTATATCCTTGTACAATCAGAGCCCACCGCATAAGGCGGCGGTTCTGATTGTACATTTGCTTTAAGAACACTAAAGGATTATGGTCCGTGAAGACCATTACAGGAAAGGCACTGGATCCCACATATACCTCAAAGAACTGTAAGGCTAGCAATAAAGCTAGCGTCTCTTGTTCAATTGTGGAGTACCTTGACTGACACGAGTTGAACTTACGGGAGAAGAAACTGACGGGCCGATCCACTCCGTCTTCATCTTCCTGTAAGAGAACCGCACCCACCCCCACTATACTAGCGTCAACCTCCAACTTAAAAGGTTTGTCAAAGTTGGGGGCGGCAAGCACTGGGGCACTACAAAGTAGCGCTTTAGCGGACTCAAAAGCATGGTTACAGTCCTTGGACCACCTAAATGGTACCTTGGGACTAAGCAGAGATGAAAGGGGAGCTACTACCGTCGAGAAATTCTTACAGAATGTACGATAGTACCCTACCATCCCTAGGAATCTGCGCAACTGGCGTCGAGTCGTGGGAGCAGGAAAAGCAACAATTGCTTCCACTTTGCCAGTTACTGGGCGCACTTGACCTCGTCCCACTTGTTTCCCTAAGTAAGTCACCGTAGCCTTCCCAAACTCACACTTGGCCAAATTGAGGGTTAAAGAAGCATTCTCCAACCGCTGAAACACACTTTTCAAAGTGGAGAGATGATCAGACCAAGTAGACGAATGGATCACCACATCATCAAGGTATGCAGTACAATTTGGCACATCTGCAAACACAATGTTAACTAGACGCTGAAAAGTAGCAGGTGCATTACACATGCCAAAGGGCATCACAGTGTATTGTACAAAGTTATCAGGCGTAACAAAAGCCGATATGTCAGAAGCTCTAGAGGTCAGAGGCACCTGCCAATAACCTTTTAACAAATCTAACTTACTAACGTAAGCAGCAGAGCCAATTCTATCAATGCAGTCATCTAATCGAGGTAGAGGAAAAGAATCAGACTTTGTAACTGCATTTACTCTACGATAGTCCGTGCATAAGCGGGACGTACCGTCAGGCTTAGGAACAAGAATACATGGGGAACTCCAGGAGCTGTTACTGGGTTTTGCCATGTCATTCTGTAATAAATAAGCTACCTCACTTTTCATTACCTCCCTTTTCTTTGTATTAACCCGGTACGGATGCTGACGTATAGGAGCCGCATTCCCTACATCCACGTCATGTTCCAAGATGGACGTGCGACTTGGAACGTCCTGAAACACACTGAGAAAACTGTTTATCAATAGGATAAGGTCCTTAGTTTGAACGTTATCCAAATGTTCCATTTGAGAGGGTAACTTCTTCAGCATCTCTGAATTACATAGGCGTTCACACTGCTGTAACGTATGGCGTAACTCCAACCCATCCTCCTTAACCTCCTCTAGGTCCCAGCCAGGCTTCAGCACCACCGCAGCCACACTGGAGACGGCGGGCTGGACCGGCTTACTTGAGGAGCTGTGTGGAGAGTCACGTACATAATATTCTTTTAGCATGTTAACATGACACACACGGGAAGAACGCCTTCGATCTGGGGTCTTTATCACATAGTTTGTGTCACTGAGTTTCTTTTCCACCAAATATGGTCCAGAAAAGCGTGCTGACAGAGATGAGCCAGGAATTGGCAACAAAACTAAAACTTGATCCCCTGGTGCAAAAGAACGGCCAACAGCCTTTTTGTCATAATGCACCTTCATGCGTTTTTGCGAAGAGGAAAGAGACTTTTGGGCCAACGCACATGCGGCGTGCAGTTTCTCCCGCATCTTACTGACATAATCCAACACATTTTTAGGGGCGCTACTGGGTGTAGGAGATAAGATATGCTCCTTCAACACTTTCAGCGGACCCCTTGGGGTATGTCCAAACACAAGGTCAGCAGGGCTGAACCCTAAGGACTCTTGTATCGTTTCCCTTATAGCAAATAGGACAAAGGGCACCCCCTCATCCCAATCGGTACTGGTATCCATACAATACTTGCGTAGCATTGCCTTCAGTGTTTGATGCCAGCGTTCGAGAGCCCCTTGACTCTCTGGATGATACGGACTTGAGACCTGATGGGAAATACACAATGTCTTTAACACATTTGAAAACATTTTGGACATAAAGTTGGATCCCTGATCTGTTTGGATTACTTTAGGGAGTCCAAACGTAGAGAAGAACTTCACCAGTGCCTTCACCACAGTCTTAGCCGTAATAGTACGGAGAGGAATAGCCTCTGGGTATCGAGTAGCACTGCACATTATTGTTAATAGGAACTGGTTACCTGACCTGGTTTTTGGCAACGGACCTACACAATCAACTATCACTCTTTCAAACGGTTCCCCCACCACAGGAATCGGGTAGAGCGGTGCTCTAGGAACTGTTTGATTCGCTTTCCCAGTGAGTTGACATACGTGACATGTTTTACAAAATTGGACCACGTCAGACTTCAAACCTGGCCAGAAAAAATGACGAAGGACCCGGTTATAAGTCTTTGTGATCCCCAAATGTCCAGACCACGCCTGGTCATGGGCGAGTGACAGCACCTGCTGTCGGAACGGTGTAGGAACAACCACTTGACACACTTCACTCCAGTCATTAACGGTGTCATGAGCTGCCCATTTACGCATCAAAACTCCTGCTTCCATAAAGTAGGCAGTCTCTCTAGTTTTAGCTTCTTCAATGGAAATTACCGAAGCAAAACACTTACGAAGACTGGTGTCTCCTTTTTGACATTCAATCACCTTCTCAGGGGTGACAGACAAAAGAATGTCATGTAATTGGGGTGCGATTTCGCAGTCCCCTTCCTTAGTTTTTACAGGAGTAAAAACTGTCGGACTTGCAGAAGGAATACTCGGTGCATTGTCTTCTACTTCAACATTCTCAAAAATGGAACTAGCCAAATCCACCACATCTCCAAGCTTGCGAGATTGTGCCCTCGTTAAGACACAAGCAGGAAAAACATGTGGAAATGCTTGAACCAATTTCTCATCTGCAATTTTGCTTTCTGGGTTGTCTACTACCTCTAACACAGGAGTAACGTTACCACCAGCAATATCATTCCCTAATAGCAATGTGACTCCTTTTACTGGCAGTGTAGACACTACACCAACACGGAAACGTCCTGATACCAAGTCTGACACTAAGTGGACCCAGTGTAATGGTACAGGTACTGTTTTTGTCTCTATCCCCTGTAATATAACATGCGAGCCACAATACGTTTCAGGAGACCAGGGTAAAGCATCAGTAATAATTACTGACTGCGCCGCCCCGGTGTCTCGTAAGATTTTAATTGGCTTTTCATCAGCTTGTTCTCCAGTTAAGGAAACACAACCGGCAGAAATAAACGGAGCATAAACAGGATCCGGTTTCTCAAATGCTGAATCAATACCTCGGACCAACGGACGAGCCAAAGACTTGACTAAACCCAAACTTTTCCTTTTTGGGGAAGGTGACTGGGACTGTTTCGGTTTATTTTTCAAAACTGGGCAGTCCGCAATCACGTGACCCTTTTGGTGACAGTAAAAACATTCACGGATTTCATGAAAAGACTTGTCAGAGGAAAAACGACCTGAATGAGGCACTGATGACGTAATCAGTCTACCTTCAAAACGAGGTGCACCAAAGACAGTCTTGTGTGTCAAAGCGTACTCATCTGCCAACACTGCTGCCTGGGCCAATGTCACCACTTTCTGTTCATTTAAATGAACTACAATTCTATCAGGGAGGTTACTTTTAAAATCCTCCAACAGCATCAACTCCCGAATATCAGCAAAGGTGTTAGCTTTGCTGGCTGAACACCATCGATTAAACAGAGACTCTTTGTCCCTAGCAAACTCAACAAAAGTACGGTGAGAGAGTTTCTTGTAGTGCCTGAAGCGCTGTCTATAAGCTTCAGGCACCAACTCATAAGCCCGCAACACGGTAGTTTTAACTGTATCATAGTGTAAACTGTCTTCCAGGGAGAGAGCAGCTACTACTTCCTGGGCTTTCCCAGACAATTTACATTGTAACAGGAGAGGCCAAACCTCGAGTGGCCAATGTAGCACAGCGGCCACACGCTCAAACGCAGAGAAATAGGAATCCACTTCCGACTCTCGGAATGGTGGGACTAAAGCTATATTTTTACTTACATCAAAGTGGGCTTGATGCTGAGCAGCTTTTGGAGTCGTACCGGAGCCAGCTTCTAGCTCCAGTTGTCGGATCCTCACCTCCTTGTCGGCTTCTATTTTCCTAATTTCAAGGTCAAAATGCATTTGTTTTTCTTTATCTTTTTGCTCCATTTCTAACCAGGCCAGCCTCACCTTTAGCCTAGCGGTCCCGTCTGAACGACCTGAAGCAGAAGATAAAGGATCGAATCGAGGCAATGTAAAGGGGGTACGAGCAACCCCTTCCTCCGCCCTGTCCTCCGACTTGGCATCGGAAAGTCTACCCGTCTCCTCTCCTTTCAATGAGAGAATTCTTTCTCTTACTAATCCCTCCCTGACTAGCACCAAAAGCTCAGCCTTTAGGGCTTTCTCAGGGATAACAAATCCATAATGGTCAGCTATAGCTATAAGGTCTACTTTTCGAAACCTCACCAAACAATCAATAGAGGGCGCATCAATGAACTTGGAGATGGCTGAGGCAGCCATCTTGTACACAGCAATTTACTGAACACACAAACTAAACCAGTCATCCAGACTCACAACCTACCATCACACCTCAATCACTAACAACAGAGAGCTCAGTGCAGCAGGGTCCGGTGGGTTTAATGGAATCCCGGATGAGCCCCCATTATGTTACGCACGCCTCTGCGAAGAGGGAACGCAACTCCCTGCTATAACTCAACTCTCTGAAGTGCAAGAGGTATGGACTGTAGGTGCGAGCAAGGATGACACAAAAGCAGATTTTACCGTTTACTTGGATTTATTTTCTTACACGGTAATATGGGGAAAAGGGGCTGGACGGAACCAAAGCAAAGAAAGTAAATATCAAAGTTCCCCCTCTCCTATCTAACCTGCCTACCCACTTAACTTACCTAACTTAACACCGCCTGGTGCCCTAACCAAAATACAGGGGGTGGTCCGCCCAGGTCTTACCTAGTGTGCCTAGACAGTAAATATACTATGGGTATATGTATGCCCGCGGGCCTCTTGCCTAAGCACTCCCAAAGTGCCTTCTCCTTCCCCCCTGGGAACAAATGAAACAGAGTAATTATTAATGATTTCACAAACACTCAAACACAGGACATAGAAAAACTGCTACCAACAACAACAGTACATACCACACTTTCTGATACACAACCCACACTATATCACAATCTAATTTTTCTCTCTCAATCTCCAAATCTCTACTCCAAATCTCATCTCCTCTCTCTCCCTCTCCTCTCTCAATCTTCACTCTCTTGGGCAGAACACTGGCTTTTATCTTCAGGTGGCAATGGTGATTAGAGTCAGCTGCTTCTTGACGAGGGGGCGGGGTCAGCTCCAATCACCAATTAGCCTGGGGTTGACCAATCAGCTGGTTGGGGAGTATTTCAGGAAGCCATCTCCTGAAACACACACACTAAAATACAAAACAGAACACAGAAACTGGGGAACGTAACAATACATGCAATTAGTATTTGGTAGGATTGCCTTTAAATTGGGTCAAACGTGTTGGGTAGCCTTCCACAAGCTTCCCACAATAAGTTCCTCCTGACAGAGCTGGTGTAACTGAGTCAGGTTTGTAGGCCTCCTTGCTCGCACACGCTTTTTCAGTTCTGCCCACACATTTTCTATAGGGTTGAGGTCAGGGCTTTGTGATGGCCACTCCATTACCTTGACTTTGTTGTCCTTAAGCCACTTGGTCACAACTATGGAAGTATGCTTGGTGTCATTGTCCATTTGGAAGACCCATTGGCGACCCAAGCTTTAACTTCCTGACTGATGTCTTGAGATGTTGCTTCAATATATCCAGATCATTTTCCTCCCCCATGATGCCATCTATTTTGTGAAGTGCACCAGTCCCTCCTGCAGCAAAGCACCCCCACAACATGATGCTGCCACCCCCGTGCTTCACGGTTGGGATGGTGTTCTTCGGCTTGCAAGCCTCTCCCTTTTTCCTCCAAACATAACGATGGTCATTACGGCCAAACAGTTCTATTTTTGTTTCATCAGACCAGAGGACATTTCTCCAAAAAGTACGATCTTTGTCCTCATGTGAAGTTGCAAACCGTAGTCTGGCTTTTTTTATGGTGGTTTTGGAGCAGTGGCTTCTTCCTTGCTGAGAAGCCTTTCAGGTTATGTCGATATAGGACTCGTTTTACTGTGGATATAGATACTTTTGTACCTGTTTCCTCCAGCATCTCCACAAGGTCCTTTGCTGCTGTTCTGGGATTGATTTGCACTTTTCACACCAAAGTACGTTCATCTCTAGGAGACAGAACGCGTCTCCTTCCTGAGTGGTATGATGGCTGCGTTGTCCCATGGTGTTTATACTTGCGTACTATTGTTTGTACAGATGAACGTGGTACCTTCAGGCGTTTGGAAATTGCTCCCAAGGATGAACCAGACTTGTGGAGGTCTACAATTATTTTCTGAGGTCTTGGCTGATTTATTTTGATTTCCCCATGATGTCAAGCAAAGAGGCATTGAGTGTGAAGGTAGGCCTTGAAATACATCCACAGGTACACCTCCAATTGACTCAAATGATGTCAATTAGTCTATCAGAAGCTTCTAAAGCCATAACATAATTTTCTGGAATTTTTCAAGTTGTTTAAAGGCACAGTCAACTTATTGTATATTAACTTCTGACCCACTGGATTTGTGATACAGTGAATTAGAAGTGAAATAATCTGTCTGTAAACAATTGTTGGAAAAATTACTCTGTCATGCACAAAGTAGATGTCCTAACCGACTTGCCAAAACTATAGTTTGTTAACCTGTCTAGGATGAGGGTGCCGCTAGCGGCACTCCCCCCCCCCCCCCCCTACCCACTGAAAAGGCAGAGCCGCGAAATTCAAAGAAAATATTTTTTTTAAATATTTAACTTTCACACATTAAAGTCCAATACAGCTAATGAAAGACACAGATCTTGTGAATCCAGCCAACATGTCCGATTTTTAAAATGTTTTACAGGGAAGACACAATATGTAAAGATGTACATCTATTACCTAAAAACGCATTAGCATAATCCACCATCTTTTATTTGTCCACCAACACCAGTAGCTATCACCAATTCGGCTAAACTAAGATATTTATAGCCCCTAACCAAGAAAAAAACTCATCAGATGACAGTCTGATAACATATTTATGGTATGGGATAGGTTTTGTTAGAAAAAAGTGCATATTTCAGGTAGATGGCATAGGTTACAATTGCACCCACCGTCACAAATGGACTAGAAAAACTACATTGAGCAACGTGTTTACCTACTTACTAATCATCAAACATTTCGTAAAAATACACAGCATACACTAATCGAAAGACACAGATCCTGTGAATACAGACAATATTTCAGATTTTCTAAGTGTCTTACAGCGAAAACACAATAAATCGTTATATTAGCATAGCACATAGCACATAGCAGCCCAGCATTGATTCTAGCCAAAGTGAGCGATAAAAGTCAACATCGCCAAAATATATTAATTTTTTCACTAACCTTCTCAGAATTCTTCAGATGACACTCCTGTAACATCATATTACACAATCCATATAGAGTTTGATCGAAAATGTTTATATTTAGCCACCAAAATCATGGTTAGACAATGTGAAATGTAGCCAAGCTGGTGAGAAAATGTCCGTGCGCCACTTAGACAGTGATCTACTCTTATACATAAATACTCATAAACGTGACTAAAAAATATAGGGTGGACAGGGATTGATAGACAATTTAATTCTTAATACAATCGCGGAAGTACATTTTTTAATTTATCCTTACTTTTCAATACAGTTTGCGCCAAGCGAAGCTACGTCAAAAAACATGGCGTCCTAAGCCACTAACATTTTTCGACAGAAACACGATTTATCATAATAAAAATGTCCTACTTTGAGCTGTTCTTCCATCAGTATCTTGGGCAAAGGATCCTTTCTTGGGAGTAATCGTCTTTTGGTGGAAAGCTGTCCTCTTGCCATGTGGAAATGCCAACTGCGTTCGGGATGAACTGGAAGCGTGCCCAGCAATTCACAGCGTTTCAGAAATAAATGTCCCAAAATCGCACTAAACGGATATAAATTGCTATAAAACGCTTTAAATTAACTACCTTATGATGTTTTTAACTCCCATAACGAGTAGAAACATGACCCGAGTAATATTACTCCCTCCACTAATGCTTGGAACAGGTGCGGGTTGGTGTCCTCTAGGCGCATGACGCACCAAGAAAAGAGTGACTAGCCTAAGGGTTTTTTAATTTGTAGTGCCTGTGAACGCGCAATCGACCCCATTCAAATCGTCATCACGTAAAGGCATCCAGGGGAAGACGTAAGCAGTGTCCGTATACTCATAGCAATAACAGTGCCCTTTTAACTGACTCCAGATCAGGGGCCAAAATTTCTGAAATCTGACTCCATGTCAGGGAAATTGCTGTAGAATGGGCTCTGTTCCACTTAGAGACAAAATTTCAACTCCTATAGAAACTATAGACTGTTTTCTATCCAATAATAATAATAATATGCATATTGTACGATCAAGGATTTTGTGGGAAGCCGTTTCAAAAATTACACGATTAGCATAAATAGTCACAACAGCGCCCCCATCCTCAACAGGTTAACAAGAAATTTGTGGAGTGGTTGAAAAACAAGTTTTAATGACTCCAACCTAAGTGAATGTAAACTTCCGACTTCAACTGTACATATACATTTTTTGGGGGGGGCTTACCTGTTTTGCATGTTATTTTGGAATTAATTCGTGTCACATATCAGTTTGCAAACAATGTAATAAAATATATACCTATCATTCAGATAATAAAGCTGCATGCACACAGCCTCTTTTTTGTTTTCTTGAGTTAGGCAGCTCCAAAATGCTGGTGTTTCAGCCTAGCTTAGTGCTTTCTGTGGTGGTGGGGCGAGCCAGCAGAAAATAGGAGCATTGCGCCATGATTGGCTCAGTGTTCAGTCACTCATGGGGACAGTACGTCATTGCCAAGTTTAAGTTAGTAAGGGTAGACATCCATAATTTCAGCCCTTTAGGTCCTGCCATAGAGTTATATTACAAGTGCCCTTCCAAGAAGGCTCAAGGTCATTGGCCACAGATAAAATTATGTTAAATCACATTATATGTACAGTAGCTTTGATTGGACTGATGTCAACATCAACACAAGTCTTAGCTAGCAATCATCATCATCATGAATTAAATCGACAATCTCCTGGCAAATCCATTTTAATCCTTGTCATATGAAGATAAATAATGAAGATAAATTATAGATAAAACTTATCGGTGCTCATCGGCCATTGGACATAAAGATTACACAACAAGTTGGAAATCGCAAATTTAACAATGAGTCGTTTGGAAGGAATCAGTGGCTAACTGCAAGCATTGCAAAGCAACCACTGACGTTACCCTGCTATTCAATGTAGTGGCTGTGTTTTTCTTTTCTCGAGTTCCCACCATAAATCCAGAGAATGCCAGACTTTGATGCCAAAGTTTGATGACAAAATTTGCCCAAAGAGGACAGCCGTGCCACCTTCACAAGGTGAGTCCAAAAATGTCTTGCATGCTGCTGCATAAATGATATAATATGCAAGGGAGATAGTATTAGTTTCTTAGCTACAGTATACCTAAGTGTATGTTGTGTAGTAAGCTGTTAGTAGCCCATGTGTCTCACCCTAATAATTTGGTCTATTTTCACCAAGGCGGTTTTGTAAACACATCGTTCGTCGCCGGTGTGTGCTTGTTGTGTGTGCTTGTTTGCTTTGTACAGCTTTGACAGAGTTACTGACAGTAGTGGTGGCACTTGGCTTGCACGTGCAAATTTAGCACACACAACATTCTATAATTAAATTGTGTTATTTGACTTGTCAAATTAAAAGCTTTTTTAATGTGTCAAGTTGTGCTCTATCTTTTTTGACACGCAAAGACCCAAACTGCGTTCAATGTGCCTCACCCTAATAATCTGGTCTATTTTTGCCTCTTCATTTCGCCTACTGTTCTAACTTGGTGGTACACATGTAGCCTATAACATGTTTTAGAGAAATGTAATCATTGAATATTGTAAGAGCTTTCATTGTCTGTTTATATGCCCCCTTTATTTATCCTACGATTCTGACTTGTTGTACAGGGAGTGCACTGTAAGAATGGCCCATGTTCTAAATTCTGTCGCTGTACATTTCAAAAGTGCTGAACAGATAGTTATATTGACTACGTCCGTCGTCGCTCGCTCATTAATGTCTTAAACGAAATGACGGATTGCCTCTTATCCGCTTGTCTTACCCTTATGCCATGGTTTGTACATCTCAATTGTCAGTAGAAACCACATTTGTTTAAGCAAGTCAGCCATATCAGCTATGTTGTTTTTAAAGGCAGTAAATGAGGCTGAATTAACTGTTTCGCTGCCAGACAAGGCTCCGCTGAAAGCCAGGTGTAGCAGTGGTAAGGTGTTGGGCAGGCTGTTGGGACTCTGCTGTTGAGACAGCTTTATGTAGTCCCTAAAAGTTTGTGAGCACCGTTTGTCACCGTTATAGTGCAATTAATGTATTGTTTAGTGTTGGATTGTGTAGTGGCTTTGCTGGCA
This sequence comes from Salvelinus fontinalis, assembly GCF_029448725.1. Classification (NCBI taxonomy): domain Eukaryota; kingdom Metazoa; phylum Chordata; class Actinopteri; order Salmoniformes; family Salmonidae; genus Salvelinus; species Salvelinus fontinalis. The sequence goes on along the minus strand of NC_074679.1, from coordinate 40,771,836 downwards.
TGCATCCCACATTTTTTCCCCCCACCAAGATTTCCATGCTAAAATCGCCAATGAATATGAATAGTATTTTTGCGATGTGTCATGCATATGAACTCAAGATTGTTATTGTTACAGACCAGACATCATCATGCCCTGTGTATACAAATGTAAAACAAGAAGGGGCGTATCCCCCCTTGAGGTTCTTGAGAGAGCAGCCAAGGAAGTGAGAGACGGGAAGATGTTCATTCAAGCAGCAGCAAGAGATGAAACAAATTTACTGAATGACACTGAACAGGTACATTGACAAAGAAGAAAACATATCAAATTCTATTTGTCACATGCACCAAATACAACAGGTGAAATGCTGACTTACAAACCCTTAACCAACAATGCAGTTCAAGAAATAGAGTTAAGAAACGATTTACTAAATAAACTAAAGTAAAATGACATAACAATAACAAGGCTATATACAGGGGGTACCGGTACCGAGTCAACGGTTATTCGAGGTAATTTATACATGTAGGTAGGGGTAAAGTGACTATGCATAGATGTATTCCGGGTGGCCATTTGATTAATTGTTCAGCTGTCTTATAGCTTGGGGGTAGAAGCTGAAACAAACATATACCTGTGCGAAAGAGAGACTATGATAGAGTAGCAGAGGTAATTGTTATCTGATGACATGGCGTCTGAGCTTGCTAAACATATAATGAATCTCTCAGACCGTTTTCATGGGCTTAGTAGCCTCAAATGCAGAGAACTTCCCAATGAATTGGCTCATCGAATCAACATCTCTGTCCCAGACAACTGGTCAAGGAATGGAAGGGTACGTGATATTGAACAGAGAGATCTACAGTATATCTGAATGTAGGCATACATTTAAGATATACAATATACCACACCCCCAATCCACAAATTATACTTTGACCTATCAGCACCATCACCCACTGACACAGTACACCAACACCCACTTACCCCAAGGTGCCTCAATTTACCCTGTCCCTGCAATCAACATAACCCATTTTTATTTTTTCGTTATTTTACCAGGTAAGTTGACTGAGAACACGTTCTCATTTGCAGCAACGACCTGGGGAATAGTTACAGGGGAGAGGAGGGGGATGAATGAGCCAATTGTAAACTGGGGATTATTAGGTGACCATGATGGTTTGAGGGCCAGATTGGGAATTTAGCCAGGACACCGGGGTTAACACCCCTACTCTTACGATAAGTGCCATGGGATCTTTAATGACCTCAGAGAGTCAGGACACCCATTTAACGTCCCATCCGAAAGACGGCACCCTACACAGGGCAGTGTCCTGTGTATTGGGGCATTGGGATATTTTTTAGACCAGAGGAAAGAGTGCCTCCTACTGGCCCTCCAACACCATCTGGTCTCCCATCCAGGGACTGACCAGGACCAACCCTGCTTAGCTTCAGAAGCAAGCCAGCAGTGGTATGCAGGGTGGTATGCTGCTGGCTACCCATACCCGGGTAAGTGGTGGCAAGAGACCACTTTTTTGGGACAAGCTAGGTTTTCAAAACTGTTATGTTTACATGCATTCTGATTATTTTCAAGGATACACAACATCCTGAAATAGATGTAGATATCTTTGTTAGAAAGAATATTATATTTCCCTTGACATAGTAATGCTGAATGTAAAAAATGGCCCAACTTACCCCACTCTCCTCTACATGAGATTTTTTTGTATTAGATTCATTCTTATTAAAGTAAAGGTAGCCTACCTCCGGTATTCTGGATGGGCTGTGAGTTCCTATAGACAGACCCTGTTATTAAAGTAGAGATAGGTAGTACCTGAGGTTGTATGCACAAATACTGTAGCACAGTACACCACAAGCAATATGTTTACTTCATCGTTATTCAATTAGCTGTCATTCAACGTATTTTAGACTGTGATTTATTAGCTCGGCCTTTGGAAGCAGACATTCTAAAGTGTATCACTCTTAATACATTTTATTGCTGGGTTTCTCCTTTGAAGCTGGATTAGAATAGCGAGTGTCTGTCTGGGGCTTATTGAATATCCATCGTCCTCTCTGTCTTCTGTGTTCTCTTTATTTCTGGAAAACTATATTTATTCTCTCTCTCTCTCTCTCTCTCTCTATATATATATATATATATATATATATATATATATATATATATATATATATATATACACTGCTCCAAAAAATAAAGGGAACACTTAAACAACACAATGTAACTCCAAGTTGTCACGTTCCTGACCTGTTTTCCTTTGTTTTGTATTCATTTTAGTTGGTCAGGGCGTGAGTTGGGTGGGTTTGTCTATGTTTTGTATTTCTATGTGGGGTTTTGTGTTCGGCCTGGTATGATTCTCAATTAGAGACAGGTGTGTATTGTTTGTCTCTAATTGAGAGTCATACAAAGGCAGCCAGGGTTTCACTGGTGTTTTGTGGGTGTTTGTTCCTGTGTCCTCACAGGACAGTTGAAGGTTAGTCACGTTTGTTGTTTTGTAGTTTGTAGTGTCTTGTTTGCTGTGTGTTCATTAAAAGATGGCTTATTTCCCTCAATCCGCATCTTGGTCCTATCCATGCTCCTCCTCGTTAAAGGGGGAGAACAACATTGACAGCCTTTACAGAAACACCCACCACAACAGGACCAAGCGGATTGAGGAGAGAGAACAAGAACTAAAGCAATGGAGAGAAGAGGAATGGAGTTGGGAGCAAATTTTCAATGGAGAAGGACCCTGGGCTAAGGTTGGTGTGAATCGCCGCTCTCGGGAGGAGAGGAAGGCAGCCACAGCCCAGGAGCGCAGGTATGAGGGTACGCGGCTAGCACGGAAGCCCGAGAGGCTCACCCAAAAATTTCTTGGGGGGGGGCTAAAGGGGAGTGTGGCGAAGCCGGGTTGGATACCTGAGCCAACTCCCCGGGCTTGCCGTGGAGTAAGAGGGCGTCGTACTGGTCAGACACCGTGTTATGCGGTGAAGCGCACGGTGTCCCCAGTACGCGTGCTTAGCCCAGTGCGGGCTATTCCACCTTGCCGCACTGGGAGGGCTAGGTTGGGCATCGAGCCGGATGCCATGAAGCCGGCCCAACGTATCTGGCCTCCAGTACGTCTCCTCGGGCCGGCGTACATGGCACCAGCCTTACAGGTGGTGTCCCCGGTTCGCCTGCATAGCTCAGTGCGGGCTATTCCACCTCGCCGCACTGGCAGGGCTACGGGGTCCATTCAACCTGGTAAGGTTGGGGAGGCTCGGTGCTCAAGAGCACGTGTCCTCCTTCACGGTCCGGTATATCCGGCGCCACCTTCCCACCCCAGCTCAGTACCACCAGTGCCTACACCACGCACCAGGCTTCCAGTGCATCTCCAGAGCCCTGTTCCTCTTCCACGTACTCTCCCTATGGTGCGTGTCTCCAGCCCGGTGCCTCCAGTTCCGGCACCACGCACCAAGCCTCCTGTGCATCTCCAGAGCCCTGGACGCACTGTTCCTTCTCCCCGCACTCGCCCTGAGGTGCGTGCCCTCAGCCCGGTACCTCCAGTTCCGGTACCACGCACCAGGCCTAGAGTGCGCCACGAGAGTCCAGTGTGCCCTGTTCCTGTTCCCCGCACTCGCCCTGAGGTGCGTGCCCTCAGCCCGGTACCTCCAGTTCCGGTACCACGCACCAGGCCTATAGTGCGTCTCAGCCGGCCAGAGTCTGCCGTCTGCCCAGCGGTGCCTGAACGGCCCGTCTGCCCAGCTCCGTCTGAGCCATCTGTCTGCCCAGCGCCGTCTGAGCCATCTGTCTGCCCAGCGCCGTCTGAGCCATCTGTCTGCCCAGCGCCGTCTGAGCCATCTGTCTGCCCAGCGCCGTCTGAGCCATCTGTCTGCCCAGCGCCGTCTGAGCCATCTGTCTGCCCAGCGCCGTCTGAGCCATCTGTCTGCCCAGCGCCGTCTGAGCCATCTGTCTGCCCAGCGCCATCTGAGTCAGCCGTCTGCCACGAGCCATTAGAGCCGCCCGTCTGTCCCGAGCCAGTAGAGCCGTCCGTCAGTCAGGAGCCGCTAGAGCCGTCCGTCAGTCAGGAGCTGCCAGAGACGCCCGCCAGTCAGGAGCTGCCAGAGACGCCCGCCAGTCAGGAGCTGCCAGAGACGCCCGCCAGTCAGGAGCTGCCAGAGACGCCCGCCAGTCAGGAGCTGCCAGAGACGCCCGCCAGTCAGGAGCTGCCAGAGACGCCCGCCAGTCAGGAGCTGCCAGAGACGCCCGCCAGTCAGGAGCTGCCCGACAGTCCGGAGCTGCCGTACAGTCCGGAGCTGCCGTACAGTCCGGAGCTGCCCTACGGTCCGGAGCTGCCGTACAGTCCGGAGCTGCCCTACAGTCCGGAGCTGCCCTACAGTCCGGAGCTGCCACTCAGCCCGGACCTGCCGGAGTCCCTCAGCCAGGACCTGCTGGAGTCCCTCAGCCAGGACCTGCTGCCCCTTATCCCGGTGTTGCCCCTTATCCCGGTGTTGCCCCTTGTCCCGGTGCTGCCCCTTGTCCCGGTGCTGCCCCTTGTCCCGGTGCTGCCCCTTGTCCCGGTGCTGCCCCTTGTCCCGGTGCTGCCCCTTGTCCCGGTGCTGCCCCTTGTCCCGGTGCTGCCCCTTGTCCCGGTGCTGCCCCTTGTCCCGGTGCTGCCCCTTGTCCCGGTGCTGCCCCTTATCCCGGTGCTGCCCCTTATCCCGGTGCTGCCCCTTCATTTAGGTGGGGTTAGTGGGAGGGTGGTCATTGGGAGGGGGATAAAGAAGCGGGGATTGATTATGGTGGGGTGGGGACCTCGTCCACCGCCAGAGCCGCCACCGTGGACAGACGCCCACCCAGACCCTCCCCTAGACTTTGTGCTGGTGCGCCCGGAGTTCGCACCTTAAGGGGGGGGTTCTGTCACGTTCCTGACCTGTTTTCCTTTGTTTTGTATTCATTTTAGTTGGTCAGGGCGTGAGTTGGGTGGGTTTGTCTATGTTTTGTATTTCTATGTGGGGTTTTGTGTTCGGCCTGGTATGATTCTCAATTAGAGACAGGTGTGTATTGTTTGTCTCTAATTGAGAGTCATACAAAGGCAGCCAGGGTTTCACTGGTGTTTTGTGGGTGTTTGTTCCTGTGTCCTCACAGGACAGTTGAAGGTTAGTCACGTTTGTTGTTTTGTAGTTTGTAGTGTCTTGTTTGCTGTGTGTTCATTAAAAGATGGCTTATTTCCCTCAATCCGCATCTTGGTCCTATCCATGCTCCTCCTCGTTAAAGGGGGAGAACAACATTGACAGCCTTTACACAAGTCAATCACAGGGTCCTCATACCACCCTCATGGAGTCTGTTTCTAACCGTTTGAGCAGACACATGCACATTTGTGGCCTGCTGGAGGTCATTTTGCAGGGCTCTGGCAGTGCACCTCCTTGCACAAAGGCGGAGGTAGCGGTCCTGCTGCTGGGTTGTTGCCCTCCTACGGCCTCCTCCACGTCTCCTGATGTACTGGCCTGTCTCCTGGTAGCGCCTCCATGCTCTGGACACTACGCTGACAGACACAGCAAACCTTTTTGCCACAGCTCGCATTGATGTGCCATCCTGGATGAGCTGCACTACCTGAGCCACTTGTGTGGGTTGTAGACTCCGTCTCATGCTACCACTAGAGTGAGAGCACCGCCAGCATTCAAAAGTGACCAAAACATCAGCCAGGAAGCATAGGAACTGAGAAGTGGTCTGTGGTCACCACCTGCAGAATCACTCCTTTTTTGGGGGTGTCTTGCTAATTGCCTATAATTTCCACCTTTTGTCTATTCCATTTGCACAACAGCATGTGAAATGTATTGTCAATCAGTGTTGCTTCCTAAGTGGACAGTTTGATTTCACAGAAGTGTGATTGACTTGGAGTTACATTGAGTTTTTTAAGTGTTCCCTTTATTTTTTTGAGCAGTGTATATATCTTTCTTCCACCCCTGGGTCGATCATTATAGGAGCATTCATTTGGCTTCATATGTTTGGAGTCGAGGTCAACCGACTATGATTTTTCAACGCCGATACCGATTATTGGAGGACCGAAAAAAGCCGATACAGATTAATCGGCAAATTTTTATAAATATATTTGTAGTAATGACAATTACAACAATACTGAATGAACACTTATTTTAACTTAATATAATACATAAATAAAATCAATTTAGTCTCTAAATAATGTAAATAATGAAATAATGAAACATGCTCAATTTGGTTTAAATATGCAAAAACACAGTGTTGGAGAAGAAAGTAGAAGTGCAATATGTGCCATGTAAAAAAGCTAACGTTTAAGTTCCTTGCTCAGAACTTATGAAAGCTGGTGGTTCCTTTTAACATGAGTCTTCAGTTTTAGGTTGTAGTTATTATAGGAATTATAGGACTATTTCTCTCTGTACCATTTGTATTTCATATACCTTTGACTATTGGATGTTCTAATAGGCACTTTAGTATTGCCAGCCTAATCTCAGGAGTTGATAGGCTTGAAGTCATAAACAGCGTTGTGCTTCAATCATTGCTAAGAGCTGCTGGCAAACGCAGTAAAGTGCTGTTTGAATGAATGCTTTCGACCTGCTGCTGCCTACCACCGCTCAGTCAGACTGCTTTATCAAATATCAAATCACATACTTAATTATAATATAATAAACACACTGAAATACGAGCCTTTGGTCAATAATATGTTAAAATCCGGAAACTATCATTTAGATAACAACATGTTTATTCTTTCAGTGAATAAACATGTTGTTATGGAACCGTTCCGTATTTTATCGAACGGGTGCCAACCCTAAGTCTAAATATTGCTGTTACACTGCACAATCTTCAATGTTATGTCATAATTATGTAAAATTGTAGCAAATTAATTACGGTCTTTACACAGTTCGGCCAGAAGGCCGATTACTGATTGTTCTGAAAACTTGAAATCGGCCCTAATTAATCGGCCATGCCTTTAGTTTGGAGGTACCCTCACTGCAGCCTCTGCATTATTCACAACCAGGAAGGGTTTCCTCCACACACACAGACACATGATCACACACACCATAGTGGATATATTTGGCATTTAGTGGATAGACTCACTAATGTAGAAGGTAGGCGGTAAGGTAAGGAAATAAAGTGTCATGTGCCGAGGGGAGCATGTCTCCATCCGACCAGCCCAGTGGCAGAGGCCTTCATTTAGCTAGGGCTTTACAGTGGGCTGTAAAATGTTATTGTGTCAATTTATGGAGCAGTAAAAACAGACATGGGCAGATAAATTGCAACTTTACTGTGATCCTGCGCTACCAAATTCTAATCATAGCCATTTTAACCTCAAATGTAACTTCATCTAACTCTTTTGCTAGCTACATTTCAATGCAGTGTTTTAGTTCTAATAACCACTGTAGGCCAAAACAACCCATGTCCTCAATTTGCAGGTGTACAGGTTTGATAGAACAACAATGGGTACACATTCCAAAGGTCATGTCGATAAGTCATAAAGATGCTTTACTGTCTCAATATGATGGGGTTTTTGTATCCCTCTATGGAGATGGAACAAGCTTATTCCTCTGGTGAAGTGGGATCAGAGGTTGTGTGTGTGTGTGTGTGTGTGTGTGTGTGTGTGTGTGTGTGTGTGTGTGTGTGTGTGTGTGTGTGTGTGTGTGTGTGTGTGCGCGTTTAGTGCGTGTGTGCGTTTAGTGCACACTGGCGGGTATACTTCCTTAAACAGGAAGGTCTGCAGAGAGAGAGAAGACAAACTGCTTCAGCCCTGAGTCCCAATCCCACATAGGACGAACAGCCCATGAAAACAGCCCACTATAAAGATTTATGTTTGCCTCCTTTAAAGGGAAGGCCTCTCTAATTGTCTTTGTAGGCTGGGCTGTGTGTTCCACCATGTCAACTTAATACATGGCCACTTCTCCTTTTAATGGCTTAATAAAGTGGAGCCTTTTTATGCCTCTCTTCTGAGTGGGCCCCTCTCAAAGTCGACGAGTGTGTTGATGTTTATCTTTTATACACTAATCGTCCTTGTCTTGCCGTAGAGTTATCCTATAAATGTTTTTTTGTCTAAGGGAAATGTGTGTGTGTGTGTGTGTGTGTGTGTGTGTGTGTGTGTGTGTGTGTGTGTGTGTGTGTGTGTACGTCTATAACAGTATTTCAGGCTAACTGCCCTTTCCACTCATTCATCTGCATGAATAAGGAAATTGCGGTAGAAAATCACACTTAAGGCCAAGAGTTTGTTTTGTGCTTTAGTTTATACATGTTTTTCATTAGATCTAGTTCTTTGACTCTTCCACTTTTAAGAGGCACATTCGTCTTTATTGTCCATGACATTAATAATCTATGACTTGAATACTGTGATAGCATTGGTTGCAAGGTAATACGATTTGACAGCAGTTAACTTTCATTATGAATTGAGTAAATAGCCTAATAAACTATTGAATATTCAACCTCTCTGTCTTACAAACACAAAGTACACATGCTTCCCCATCTTTCAACTGTAACTGTATTACAGTCATAGCAAACACAAACACTCCAGAAAACAGGCCGGTACACCAAAGACCAATAGATTAAGTTAAAACGACCTCACAATAAAGAGGAATATTCCAGTGGAGTGGTGTCTAAAATCCAATTACACAGTAGTAGCAGTAGTGGGGCTCTGAGGATTGGCTGGAAGGCTGGGATTGTTATGCAGATGAGCTGATTCACTAGGAGCTGTAGAAAACCATAATAGACCCCACAGCCCAATTTAATGTAGCCCTTTCCTGCAGTCAAATCACCTAATGGTCTCATGGGTGGAATGTTATTCACATTTTTTATAATATCATAATTAGTAAACATTATTTAAAAAACCCACCAAAAGCCGGTGTTTCTATGTCAAACAGTTTTGTTAAATTTCAATCTTCTGTGAGGCATATAAAGTGTAATCCTGGGATGCAAACTCAAAATTGATTTCATTTCAACTCTATATCTGACATGGTACAGGTGTCTTCTTTTTTTAAGCCCATAACCATGTGTGTGAGGTGTATACTTTTGTTCCAAAGTAGATTTCTTTAAGACTAAGACCAAGAAACACTGTGTACAGAGGCACCTACAGCTAATGTGACAGGATTTATACAAATTGTAAGGAATGGTACCCGTAGATAGTTGAGAAAAATATGTGTTTACCGTAAGTACATTATCATCCCCAGCCTTTCCTCCCCTGCTGATATTGCTTCCCGTCCATGCTGGGGTTAGGAATGTGACCGTCTCCATTGAGAAGGCCCAGCCAGGCCCAGTTCATATACAGTTGAAGTCTGAAGTTTATATACACCTTAGACAAATACATTTAAACTCAGTTTTTCACAATTCCTGACATTTAATCTGAGTAAAGATTCCCTGTCTTAGGTCAGTTAGGATCACCACTTTATTTTAAGAATGTGAAATGTCAGAATAATAGTAGAGAGAATGATTTATTTCAGCTTTCATTTCTTTCATCACATTCCCAGTGGCTCAGAAGTTTACATACACTCAATTAGTATTTGGTAGCATTGCCTTTAAATTGTTTAATTTGGGTCAAACATTTCAGGTAGCCTTCCACAAGCTTCCCACAATAAGTTGGGTGAATTTTGGCCCATTCCTCCTGACAGAGCTGGTGTAACTGAGTCAGGCTTGTAGGCCTCCTTGCTCGCACACGCTTTTTCAGTTCTGCCCACAGTTCTGCCCATGTTCTATAAGATTGAGGTCAGGGCTTTGTGATGGCCACTCCAATACCTTGACTTTGTTGTCCTGAAGCCATTTTGACACAACTTTGGAAGTATGCTTGGTGTCATTGTCCATTTGGAAGACCCATTTGCGACCAAGCTATAACTTCCTGACTGATGTCTTGAGATGTTGCTTCAATATATCCACATAATTTTCCTTCTTCATAATGCCAAATATTTTGTGAAGTGCACCAGTCCCTCCTGCAGCAAAGCATCCCCACAACATGATGCTGCCACCCCCGTGCTTCAAGGTTGGGATGGTGTTCTTTGGCTTGCAAGCCTCCCCCTTTTCCCTCCAAACATAACAATGGTCATTATGGCCAAACAGTTCTATTTTGTTTCATCAGACCAGAGGATATGTCTCCAAAACGTACGATCTTTGTCCCCATGTGCAGTTGCAAACCGTAGTCTGGCTTTTTTATGGCGGTTTTGGAGCAGTGGCTTCTTCCTTGCTGAGCGGCCTTTCAGGTTGTATCGATATAGGACTCGTTTTACTGTGGATATAGATACTTTTGTACCTGTTCTTCAAGCATCTCCACAAGGTCCTTTGCTGTTGTTCTGGGATTGATTTGCACTATTCGCACCAAAGTACGTTCATCTCTAGGAGACAGAACGCGTCTCCTTCCTGAGCGGTATGACGGCTGCGTTGTCCCATGGTGTTTGTACTTGCGTACTATTGTTTGTACAGATGAATGTGGTACCTTCAGGGGTACTTGGGAAATTGCTCCCAAGGATGAACCAGACTTGTGGAGGTCTAAAAAAAAAAATCTGAGGTCTTGGCTGATTTCTTTTGATTTTTCCATGATGTCAAGCAAAGAGGCACTGAGTTAGTTAGGCCTTGAAATACATCCACAGGTACACCTCCAATTGACTCAAATGATGTCAATTAGCCAATCAGAAGCTTCAAAAGCCATGACATTATTTTCTGGAATTTTCCAAGCTGTGTAAAGGCACAGTCAACTTAGTGTATGTAAACTTCTGACCCACTGGAATTGTGATACAGTGAATTATAAGTTAAATAATATGTCTGTAAACAATTGGTGGAAAATTACTTGTGTCATGCACAAAGTAGATGTCCTAACCGACTTGCCAAAACTATAGTTTGTTAACAAGAAATTTGTGGAGTGGTTGAAAAACAAGTTTTAATGACTCCAACTAAAGTTTTAATGACTCCAAAGGGTATGTAAACTTCCGACTTCAACTGTAGCTATCCCTGGACATCATATGAATTCACAAGTCAATAACACAAAAATGATCTTAAAATCTAATGATAGCATTTAATCTGATATAGATGTATATACATTTCACTGCTCAGACATGGCGATCCAACATGTCACTCAAAACAGATCAGATACTGTAGACTAAAGTGGCATTCCTGCATTCTTGTGCTTTTTGTCTGGGTCCCACTTTACTTTGTGACTCATGAGAAACTCAACTCTCCACCTAATAGTGAGGAAGTAGACACTTATAGCAGTTTGGAGGAGGAGAAATACCAAACCCTCCATCTTTATTCCCACCAAATCTGTACATCTTCAGGTACATTGAACCATTCTGCATTTTAATTATCTCAGAGTTAGAAGAACATGGCAGAGAGGACTGCAGGACTCAGCGTTTTACCGTTTCACCCAGGTGCGCTAGAATCGATTAGGCGCTACCGCAGGGAGGTGTGTATGTGAGTGTGCGTGTGTGTCTGGGCGTGCGTGCACACGTGTAAGAGTGCTCTTATACGCGTGTGTGATTGTGCACAAGCATGGGTGTGCGTGTGTGAGAATAAACAACCTTGTCTGTTTCCTGTGTAAATCAGGACACAGGCGGCTCCACTGTACATCTACATGATCTACTTCTTGTCTATAGTCCACATCACCACACAGCTGATGTATGGGGACCTGAGAGATTGAGCTGGGCTAGGCTGGAATAGCACGCAGAGTTGGACAAAATGGCTTTGATTACAGAGAGTAGTCAAATGGCAGAGTCAAGAGATGTAGGCTAACACCACAGGTCAGCTGTACTAATTAATCTAAGCAAAAGGTGCTATCTAGAACCTTGAAGGGTTCTTCGGCTGTCCCCATAGGAGAAGCCTTTCAGAAATCCTTTTTGGTTCCAGGTAGAGCCATTTTGGGTTCCATGTAGAATCCTTTCTACAGAGTGGAACCCAAAAGGGTACTACCTGGAACCAAAAGGGTTCTCCTATGGGGACAGCCAAAGAACCCTTTTGGAACCTTTTTTTCTAAGAATTTAATGGTCACCTTGATTCCTTTAGGCCTTGTCTTCTTTTCTTTCGCCCAGACTCCGAACACCTTTCCTCCGCGTTTCATCCGAATTCTTCTTCTCTCTGATCCCTTGAAGAAAATGATTGCTAAAATCCTGAACTCAGAGGCCTATGTGAGCCTCAGCTCCTCCCTCCCCTCTGTCTCTAGTAGCCGTGTATAATTGCATGTTTAGGCCTGGGCTGTTGTCAGCTTAATAATGGTCTTCTTCTGTGGTAATGGGTCTAAGTCCTCGTCTCTTGTTATTCATGACAGTATTAGTCTAATTGTGCCGTCTCACACCAGCGGAGATGTCTGACCTCCCATTCAATTACTGGGGGAAGCCAGAACCAGGCCTATAAGCAGGTTAAATCAGTTAACTTCAGACGTCGGATGCTTTAAGTTGTAGGGTCAGCAGCTTTTAGTGTCTGCTAGTGCTGTTTTAGAGTTGTGTTAAGTGTTTTTTTGTTATCAATCCGGAACAATTGATTAGTTACGTGGTACCGTATATCTGTTCGGTGGACTGGTTGCTTACAGTGCAAACTAAAGTTCTATACTTCCAGGCCATAAAAAGAGGATAGTCAATCGTCTGTGTGACCATATCGGAACTGATGGCCCAACAACTAGAGGTTCTCAACTACAGGCTGCATATAAGGCAGAAGCAGTAGGTACATACATATGTTTAAAATATGACAAAGGGTCCAGAAATGTAACACAATTGCTGGAGGAGTCAATAGGCATATTTTTATTGGGGAGAATACTCTGTTTGACTGGTCAGTTGACAGTTGAGCCTGTGTCTATGGAACTGTTTAGAGTTTTCTGCCTGGCTGGTCCCCAACACCTGTCCCTGTCCCCAGCAGAGCCCAATGGCGAGGTACACTTTGACTGCCAAACCACACCCAAATCAACTACCACCCGGGGACTCATTTCACAGTGTGTGTGCTAACAAAATATCTCTCAAATACCAAAATGTCACCCAAATGGTTTTCACTATAGTTGCGAGAATTCACAGCATGTCGTGGCTAGATGGTACACTTTTCACCCCCCCCCCCCTGCCTAGTGCTTAAACCCTATCTGTCCTCCCCTGGCAGCATGAATACATGGGGCTGCATTAGGTATGTACGAGCAGGATCCTGGACAACGAGGAGTGAGCGTTGACTCATCCATCCAAGACTAAAATCCTCGCTGCAGCATTTTGTTCACGATTAATCAAAGTCAATCAAAGTCAATCCTAACTTCCCCCATAACCTACATTAGGGTACTTACAATGTCTGCTCACAGTGTTTCTTTTGTCATCGCATCAAAGGGTGTTTTTGCGTCAGAAATATCTGTTTCCAGAAATCCAACAGTTGGACTGCATGCTGTTGCCTGAAGAAATGTGTTCTTGTTTTATGGTGAAGTCTCTATCACAGAGGCTATAAATGTTTTGTTCCATCCATATTGGAACCATATTCCTTGGCAGCTAGCTACCTCATCAAGGTAATTAGCCAACTATATCTAAGCTTACAGGGGATTTCACTGCACTGGCTTCTGTTTGTCTTTGGGTTGCCAAAACACTTAATGGATCCACTAATTGAGTTGCTAGCCTCTTTCTGATTTGCCACCCTTTCTTTTTTACCTCGTTCCCTCTCTCTTTCTGTCTCACTCTGTGATCTTTTTCTCTGTTTCTCTCAATTTCTCTCTCTCTTTCTCTCTCTCGCTCTCCGTCTCCCTCTCTCCCTCAGTGGGATGCTAATATTGCCTTGCATGGCTAGCAGCGGCTGTCAGTTAGCGAGCCGGCCAGCCGAGGTAAATATCCTGCATTGATTAGGCAGATTTGCATAGACACCACAGGCCTGAGGGAGGCAGGAGAGGAGGCAGAGCGGAATGCAAAAAAATTCAACAGCATATTACATAGACAACATGACAGAGCCTCAAAATACCCCAAATATCATCTCTCACTAATACCAGGGGGACGTTAGTGTGTGTGTGTGCGTGCGCGTGTCTTTGTCTCAGCGGCAAAGCCACGACAGGGCCTGTCTGGGCCACTGTCCGATTGAATACTGTTATCCACTATTGTCCCCTGACCAATCAGAAATGTTGAACATGCAGTATGAGGTTCCTGGGAACTAATTGGTTATATTGCAATCGTATGGTAAATCCCAAACGCCTTGGCCAGATTCCCCGGTGAGTCTGTATCACTGAGGGAGTCGGTGCCACTGGAATGTTTAGGACAGTCATTTCCTCCTCCAGATGGACGTCATTGATCGCTCCATTCCGGAGGCCTAGATTAGATGGTTACATTCTTTATTATCAGCGATCTGGAGAGGTTCCAACAAACTCAATGCACCAAGTAGACATCGATCAGGAGCTCCTCCATGGCAGCAATTTAGTTCTCTTATATACAGACAAGTTATATTTGCATGATACAGCTGATTCATCATTCATTCACATGATTCATTATTCATTCACATGCATGACCCAATACTGGGTCATGCATGTGACAGACCAATACCTCACGAGGCTTCTTCTCTCGAAGGTCAGACCATGAAATGGAGATATCTTTCGTTCTCAAAACAAGGGTCTGGGCGTACTGCCAAATTGCAGATACTGATAGTGAGGATTCGTAGAATCAGTCACTTGCATTAACACGGAAATTGGTTATTAGAAAAGCACAAACATAGAACACAGACATTGGTTATTAGAAAAGCACAAACATAGAACACAGACATTGGTTATTAGAAAAGCACAAACATAGAACACAGACATTGGTTATTAGAAAAGCACAAACATAGAACACAGACATTGGTTATTAGAAAAGCACAAACATGGGAAAGCACACATCTAAAAGCAGTTCTGATGGCCCATGTTAAAAGAGGAGGATTACGTAGCTTTCTAGTGTTACTAGGCGATACTAATTTTTTTTGTTACTAAATTAGTAAAATGCAACATTTTAGAACATTTACATTTACATTATAGTCATTTAGCAGATGCTCTTATCCAGAGCGACTTACAGTAGAGTGCATACATTTTATTACATTTTTACATACTGAGACAAGGATATCACTACCGGCCAAACCCTCCCAAACCTGGACGACGCTATGCCAATTGTGCGTCGCCCCACGGACCTCCCGGTTGCAGCCGGCTGCGACAGAGCCTGGACGCAAATCCAGCCCAGCCTGGGCGCGAACCCAGAGACTCTGGTGGCGCAGCTAGCACTGCGATGCAGTGCCCTAGACCACTGCGCCACCCAGGAGGTCACCAACAACCATATTGTTGAACATTTTGGGATTTTGGCAATTGTTTCTACTTCCCCAGAGTCAGATGAACTCGTGGATACCATTTTTAGGTCTCTGTATCCAGTATGAAGGAAGTTAGAGGTAGTTTCGCGAGCCAATGCTAACTAGCAGTGTCACGGCCGTCGAAAGAAGTAGACCAAAGTACAGCGTGGTGAGCGTACATCTTACTTTTATTTTAATGTCGCCAACAAAACAAGAAACAAAGAAATGATCGTGAAGCTTAACAGGGCAAAGTGCCACTAACAAAGATAACTACCCACAATCACAGGTGGGAAAAAGGGCTGCCTAAGTATGATTCCTAATCAGAGACAATGATAGACAGTTGTCCCTGATTGAGCACCATACCCGGCCAAAATATAGAAACACAAATCATAGAAATAAAGGACATAGATAAATCACACCCCGACCAAACCAAAAAGAGACATAAAAAAGGCTCTCTAAGGTCAGGGCGTGACAAGGAGAGGTGGGACCAAGTCACTATTATTCGAGTCACAAGCAAGTTTCAAGTCAGAAGGTTCAAGTCTCAAGTCAAGTTCCAGGTAGAATGGGCCAAGTCTAAGTTGTATATTCTAAGAGCAGGTCAAGTAGCGTCGAGTCACAAGTTTTTCAAGTCAAATCTCAAGTCAAGTAAAAATGAATCGAGACTTGTTCAATCAAAAATCTTTGTATATTTATTGAGGTTACCAGACAGCCCTTTCATTATTTTGTCAACAACACATTTTAATTATGTACTGATTCATTTCAACACTTTTCAAATGCAAGCTTCATAAGTAAAAGATCAACTTCAAGCAATTTTGACATACAAAAAGACCAGTAGGCCTATGCTAGTAAGTAATTGTTGCTTGATGCCCCATTGCTGGTGAGCTTGCAAAGTAAATGGTTCACATTCTTGATTACCAAACAATTTTTGGTGCTGCATATTCTTTTATTGCAATCATCCCTCCCTACAATTTTACGATTGCACTGCAACCAATCCTATAGCTGTACAGCATATGTACAGTCGTGCCCAAAAGTTTTCCTGGAGAGAAGTGGCTTCTTTGCTGCCCTTCTTGACACCAGGCCATCCTCCAAAAGTCTTTGCCTCACTGTGCGTGCAGATGCACTCACACCTGCCTGCTGCCATTCCTGAGCAAGCTCTGTACTGGTGGTGCCCCGATCCCGCAGCTGAATCAACTTTAGGAGACGGTCCTGGCGCTGGCTGGACTTTCTTGTGCGCCCTGAAGCCTTCTTCACAACAATTGAACCGCTCTCCTTGAAGTTCTTGATGACCCGATAAATGGTTGATTTAGGTGCAATCTTACTGGCAGCAATATCCTTGCATGTGAAACCCTTTTTGTGCAAAGCGATGATGACGGCACGTGTTTCCTTGCAGGTAACCATGTTTGACAGAGGAAGAACAATGATTCCAAGCACCACCCTCCTTTTTAAGCTTCCAGTCTGTTATTTGAACTCAATCAGCATGACAGAGTGATCTCCGGCCTTGTCCTCGTCAACACTCACACCTGTGTTAACGAGAGAATCACTGACATGATGTCAGCTGGTCCTTTTGTGGCAGGGCTGACATGCAGTGGAAATGTTTTTGGGGGATTCAGTTCATTTGCATTGAAAATTAATTGCAATTCATCTGATCACTCTTCATAACATTCTGGAGTATATGCAAATTTCCATCATACAAACTGAGGCAGTAGATTTTGTGAAAATTAATATTTGTGTCATCCTCAAAACTTTTGGCCACAACTGTACATTTGTAAGACGTTGTCTTCCTCACAAATATCATAATTCATTTGCCAGAATGTTACATCTTCATCCAATAATTATTGAAGTTAGTGCAATATTACAGCTATCTTTAGACATATAGCCAGTATTACCACTGAGTTACAGTGAATTCTGAAAATATTCAGACCGCTTCCCTTTTCCACATTTTGTTATGTTATTATTATTATTTATTATTCAAAAATGGATTAAATAAACACATTTCCTCATCAATATACACACAATACCCCATAATGACAAAGCAAAAACAGTTTTTTAGAAATGTTTGCTAATATATAAAAATAAAAAGCAGAAATACCTTATTTACATAAGTATTCAGACCCTTTGCTATGAGACTCGAAATTGAGCTCAGGTGCGTCCTGTCTCCATTGATCACCCTTGAGATGTTTTTACAACTTGATTGCAGTCCACCTGTGGTAAATTCAATTGAAAGGCACACACCTGTCTATATAAGGTCCCACAGTTGACAGTGCATGTCAGACTAAAAACCATGCCATGAGGTCCAAGGAATTTTCTGTAGAGCTTCGAGACAGGATTGTGTCGAGGCACAGATCTGAGGAAGGGTACCAAAACATTTCTGCAGCATTGAAGGTCCCCAAGAATACAGTGGCCTCCATCATTCTGAAAATGAAGAAGTTTGGAACCACCAAGGCTCTTCCTAGAGCTGGCTGCCCGGCCAAACTGAGCATTCGGGGGAGAAGGGCCTTGGTCAGGGAGGCGACGAAGAACTCGATGGTCACTCAGACAGAGCTCCAGAGTTCCTCTGTGGAGATGGGAGAACCTTTCAGAAGGACAACTATCTCTGCAGCACTCCACTAATCAGGCCTTTATGTTAGAGTGGCCAGATGGAAGCCAATCCTCAGTAACAGGCACATGACAGCCCTGTTGGAGTTTGCCAAAAGGCACCTGAAGGACTTTCAGACCATGAGAAACAATATTCTTGGGTCTGATGAAACAAAGATTGAACTCTTTGGACTGAATGCCAAGTGTCACGTCTGGAGGAAACCTGGCACCATCCCTACGGTGAAGCATGGTGGTGGCAACATCATGCTGTGGGGATGTTTTTCTGCGGCAGGGACTGGGAAACTAGTTAGGATTGAGGGAAAGATGAACGGAGCAAAGTATAGAGAGATCCTTGATGAAAACCTGCTCCAGAGCGGTCAGGACCTCAGACTGGGGGCGAAGGTTCACCTTCCAACAGAACAACAACCCTAAGCAAACAGCCAAGACAACACACTAGTGGCTTCGGGACAAGTCTCTGAATGTCCTTGAGTGGCCGAGCAGGAGCCCGGACTTTAACCCGTTCGAACATCTCTGCAGAGACCTGAAAATAGCTTTGCAGCGCTGCTCTCCCATCCAACCTGACAGAGCTTGAGAGGATCTGCAGAGAAGAATGTGAGAAACTCTCCAAATACAGGTGTGCCAAGCTTGTAGCGTCCTGCCCAAGAAGACGTGAGACTGTAATCGCTGCCAAAGGTGCGTTTCAGTTTTTTATTTTTAAAACATTTGCAAAATGTCAAAAAATCTGATTTCACTTTGTCATTATTGGGTATTGTGTGTAGATTTATGAGATGTATTTTTTTTTATTCCATTTTAGAATAAGGCTGTAAACAATGAAATCACCAGGTAGCCTATTGTTGGCAAAGATGTGTCCCTAGCAGATTGCTAAACCGTACTTTCTGTGGATAATATTAATATAAGTATGCTACTCTAATAAACAAGCCTTTGTGGTCACTAATCTGGATATGTGAATCCGGTTTTGCGTGCTAATCCTGATGACTGTTCATTGGTCAACATTCAAGACATATAACTTTTTTCTTCTGAAGCACATATTAGATGGTTTTTAAACATTCATTTGGTGCTATGCTGTAGGCCTATGTTAGTGACCAGATCGAATAAGCAAAGGTAAAAATGTTAAATACAAATTGCAGTCTATATTTATGTAGCCTATTAAAATGTACATGAAAACATTGTATTTTTCCCATTCAGTTTCCCATTCGCAACCCACCAAACCCTTCTCACTGCGCTAGCTGATCAGACATGTGTTGACTGACAGTTTGCTGGTCCAATCAGAGGGCCGGGTGTGCGTTTCACTTTTTTTGCAAGGGCAATACTGTCTGGCTGTGTGGAGAGTAATCCACAGAGACTGTGTGCCACAAAATGAGTGACAAAATGTTACAAAACCTGGCCAGATGATTTCAAGTCAACAGTCTCAAATCCAAGTCAAGTCTCTAGTTATTTTCTTTTCAATGTGAGTCAGACTCGAGTCCAAGTCATATGACTCAATTCCATAGCTCTGCTAACTAGCATTAGCGCAATGACTGGAAGTCTTGCTAGCAGATACCCATAGACTTTCAGTAATTGCGCTAACGCTAGCTAGCAATTGTGCTAGTGCTAATCCGCAACTTCCTTCAAACTGCACGCAGAGACATACAAATTTTATCCACGACTTAATTTGACTGGGAATTAGTGAAATTGCCAAAATATCCATTTAAGCAGGGGCAACAAAGGCGTTGAATGCATAGACCTGGAGGCAGAGCTGAGCGATTTCCACTAGATGCGGTCAGCTGCAAAGTCACAATTGGCAATATATTGGCTAAAATAAAATAAATCGGTCCTAAATTGAGGTTAGGGTTAGGCATAAGGTTAGCAGTATGGTTACGGGTGAGGTTAGGGTTAGAATCAGATTGTATTACTTTGTGGCTCTGCCAGCTAGTGACTACCCTGCATAGCTGCCTCCAGTACATGAGTCATCCCAATAAATGCCAGCCTGCATAACTGAGGCCAGCTCCAGGTTTTGTCTGTTAACCTTAGGGATATTGGTCAGAATCCAGTCAGAGTAGCGTTATGTGATAAAGCTACAAACAGCCATCGTTTAATCTGTTGTAACCATGCAGATGGCTATAGAAAGCTTTCATCCTCTTTCTCTCGGTCCCCCAGGTTGCAGTGAGGGCGGTTTTAGAGAAGGGCTTTAGTGTGTGTGGGCTTTAGTTTGTCTGTGTCTGTGTGTGTGTGTGTTTTGGACCTGGTCTTTCGGGAGTTTAGAGGCTCTTTAACATGAGGACAGCCTGAAAGCATCAGTATGCAGACACACACACTCACACATGCAGGATTGGGACCTGCAGTTTGATGCAGCTTGGCTTGGATATTGGTGGCAAGCAGTATGAGCTAATCTTAGAGGCCTCTGTGTGTGTGTGTGTGTGTGTGTGTGTGTGTGTGTGTGTGTGTGTGTGTGTGTGTGTGTGTGTGTGTGTGTGTGTGTGTGTGTGTGTGTGTGTGTGTGTGTGTGCGCCCTTTCCTGCAGTCAGATGACCATATCGCCCTCTACTGGCCTCATGGGTGGAATGTTATTAATATATTACATAATTTTATAATTAAATCTGGTGGTTATATGTCAAATGGATTTGTTATAAGTAATATCTGTAAAGTATAATATTGGGATGCAAACTCAAAATGTAATACATTTCAACTCTATATCTGACATGGTACAGGTGTCTTCTTTTTTTAAGCCCATAACCATGTGTGTGAGGTGTATACTTTTCTTTCTAAGTAGATTTCTTTAAGACTACCAAGAAACACTCTGCGTGACCCTGATTTAGCCCACTGCAGTAAAAGGTTAATGTGGGAGTGGGGTTAAGAGGAGTTGCTAGGTTGGTGAGTTTAACAAGTTTGTCTGTAGCTGTGAGTATGTGAATATTTTTAGTGTGCATGTGTCAAACTCAATGCACAGAGCTTTTCTAAAGCAGGTTTATCATGGTGACAAAAATAGTGTATTTCGCTCTCCTTGAATAATGTGTGTAATACACCAGCACTGACCACTACCCTCTCTAATACAGTAATATCTCTCTCTGGTGCTCTGGAAGTGCACACCAGGGTTCAGGAGTAATGGATTACATGTAAGCAGTTATATGTAAGGGATTACAAAAACCGGTACCTGTAATCAGTTACGTTACCAGCAAAAATGTTGTAAACAGATTACCAATACGTAGATGAATAATGACCATCGTTATGTTTGGAGGAAAAAGGGGGATGCTTGCAAGTCGAAGAACACCATCCCAACCATGAACGGGGGTGACAGCACCATGTTGTGGGGTTGCTTTGCTGCAGGAGGGACTGGTGCACTTCACAAAATAGATGGCATCATGAAGAAAGGAAATTATGTGGATATATTCAAGCAACATCTCAAGGCATCAGGAAGTTAAAGCAAAGCTTGGTTGAAAATGGGTCTTCCAAATGGACAATGACCCCAAGCATACTTCCAAAGTTGGACAACAAAGTCAAGGTATTGGAGTGGCCATCACAAAGCCCTGACCTCAGTCCTATAGAACATTTGTGGGCAGAACTGAAAAAGTGTGTGCGAGCAAGGAGGCCTACAAACCTGACTAAGTTACACCAGCTCTGTCAGGAGGAATGGGCCAAAATTCACCCAAATTATTGTGGGAAGCTTGTGGAAGGCTACCCGAAATGTTTGACCCAAGTTAAACAATGTAAAGGCAATTCTACCAAATACTAATTGTATGTATGTACACTTCTGACCCACTGGGAATGTGATGAAATAAAATCTGAAATAAATCATTTTCTCTACTATTATTCTGACATTTCACATTCTTAAAATGATGTGGTGATCCGAACTGACCTACGAAAGGGACTTTTTACTCAGATTAAATGTCAGGAATTGTGAAAAACTGAGTTTAAATGTACTTGGCTGTACTCCTATCCAATTGGTAGTTACGGCCTTGTCCCAACTCCCGTACCGCTCGGGAGAGGTGAATGTCGATAGCCGTGCGTCCCCCAAAACACCACCCAGCCAAGCAGCACTGCCCGCTTAACTCAGAAGCCACACCAGCCGCACCAACATGCACCACACCAGCTCCACCATAGGAGTCGCTACTGTGCGATGGGACAAGAACATCCTTGCTGGCCAAACCCTCCTCTAACCCGGACGACGCTGGGCTGATTGTTTACCGCCCCATGGGTCTCCCAGTCACGGCCGGCTGCGACTTGAACCAGGGACTCTAGTTGCACAGTGGCACACTGCGATGCAGTGCCTTAGACCACTGCGCCACTCGGGAGGCCAAACTTGTATACTTTTGATAGACTTAAAGCGGCAATCTGTATTTGCTACATCTATTTTTTGACTTATAAATTATATATACAGTACCAGTCAAAGGGTTTTCTTTATTTTTATTATTTTCTTCATTGTAAAATAATAGTGAAGATATCAAAACTATGAAATAACATATAAGGAATCATGTAGTAACAAAATAGTGTTAAACAAATAAAAATAGATTTTAGATTCATCAAAGTAGCCACCGTTTGCCTTGATGAAAGCTTTGCACACTCTTGGCAAAGCATGCCATTCCATGGGCGCAGCATTTATTTTTCAACTCGAATCAACGAGCCCAATCAGTCCTCCATGACAACAAAGTAATCATAAACAACATAATAGGGCTGGCTAATAAGTCCTTAGTTTTGGGGTCATACTTAGGTAAAACAATTTGGCTAATCTATACTTCCATATTTCCAAGTCCTATTCTTGAAGATCAAGGGGTATAACATTTATTATAACATTTATTATGACTGGAATTCTGATAGACTTTGGTTTTTAATGTAAGGATATTATTTAATCATTTTATTATATGTAGTAAAACCAATGGGTTCGAAGAAGCTTACATAACCAACCCATAAAGTAAAATATGGCTATGTAGCTATGTAAACTTTACCATTGATTTATCCAGCAATGGATGTTGTTCAATTGGTAACATATATTTTTGTCTTCTTCTAATGCCTTTTAAGGGGAAAGTAATCTAAAAGTAACGGAATGTAATCCGATTACGTTACCGGGTTTTGGTAAATCAAAAGTTACTTGACTGATTACAATTTTGGACAGGTAATTTATAACTGTAATGGATTACATTTAGAAAGTAACCTACCCAACCCTAGTGCACACATTGATTTATCGATTCAAGCTGTGGTTTTTCGTCACTAAGATTGTGAGCCACCATACAGCGATATACCGATCTGACTCTGCCATCTTTGGTCGAAATACTCTTGGGACACACCTTATTTCCTTCCTTTCTTCCTTCCTTAATTCCTTCCTTTGTTTCCTTCCTTCCTTATTTCCTTAAATCCTTCCTTCATTATTTTCTTCTTTCCTTAATTTCTTCCTTCCTTGTCGGCTTTGCTAGTGCAGGTTTTCAAGCAGTTATATTATCCTGTGCTGTAGATGGACATACTGTACATACATACATACATACATTCAGACAGACTGACATCCGAAGCTCACCTCCGCTTCAGAGGGACAAATGTTGCGTGAAATCAATAGACAGATTCATCTTGATATGAGATGTTTGCGCTTCATTTCCTGGAGACTTTAAATAAATTGAAAAGGATTTGTGTGGATTTGCTTATCAGTGGGCCAGTGTGAAGCCTGCTCCCCTTTAAGGCTTGAGGACACATCAGAATAGAGCTAATCTTCTTAGGAGGTTCAATACGGAGTGCTCCCTCTCTGTCAGACCTGGGATGGACTGAGTGAAAGGATCGAGCCAGCATATGAGACTGATAGAAGACTTATACCATGTCGAGATATATTTACCCGTTGTTATGGCAGGGTTGGGCTATTTTCTCCATCCCTTCTTCATCCTTTCAAATATGAAATGTAGGATACAGTACATTGGCCGCGAACATGTTGTCACACAGCAGTGAGAGTGAAGAGATGGGTATGCACATCTCTTAGGGGACTTTGGAGAGGGAATGAGAAATGTCCCTTCCTGTCTTTTGTCACCCCCCTCTGGACAAATCAACCATCATGTGTTGTAATAATAATAATACAATTAAAGAAATGCATACAGTACTTATATAGTAGGCGTTACGAAATAGTTTTTAAAAAAGCAGAATATGTGTTTTTGGGAACATATGGTAACCTAAATTGTGGTGACCACGTTGTGGTGCAGCCAGGACTCTTGGCACCATTCTTCTCTAATGAGGGATATGGTAAACCTGACGCCAGTGGGACACAGTCGCCTAGGGCACATGTATATTTGTCGATTTTTCCACCGGTTTACCCAGGAGGGGGGTGTGTGCGTGCGTGTGTTCTAACGCTGACACATACCGAAATAGACTATCATTGCAAGCCATGGCTGGATTCACTTACACTCCTAGATAAGAGGTGTAATTCTACACTTACAGACTCCATTGATTTTGGCTTCAGACTAATGTGTCTAAGAGAAATATCGCTATATGCAGTGGTGTACATAAGTAAGCTTGCAGACAGCTTTGGCATTACTCTTAACACCGTGAAAGGGGATGGAGGGAGCCAGGCGTTGGGTTGTTTATGACATTAAGCACTGTCATTCTCAGCCATTTGACTGCGAAATCGGAGATCATTTCACATTTTTCCGAGGAATCAGTCAATTACTTTTCTCATTGCTTTTCGCATCTGCGATCTCCTCCGTCTGAAAGACGGCAAGCAGTCTTCTTCCACACTAAATATAAATTCAATGAATAATTTCATATTTACCGAAGGGCCGTATTTTACAGCACTCCAGTGTGGATGCCCCAGATGCCTGCTTATTCATCTTTGTGCATTTGAATTATTTTTACTCCACTATAAACTTTTTTCATGTGTGTGAGTGTGTGTGCGTGGGTTTCTCCCCACCACACACACCCTCTCTCTGGCCAGGTGTAGATTTCATACTCCTAGTGTGGGTCTGTGTCCAAAAAATCTCAAATTGGACTTTTGTCACATGCGCCGAATACAACGGGTGGAGACTTTACGGGGAAGTGCTTACTTACGAGCTCTTTCCCAACAACAATAACGACGCTATATAAAAGGAGTGCCGGCACTGAGTCAATGTGCAGGGGTAAGAGGTAGTTGAGGTAATATGTACATGTAAGTTGGAGTAAAAGTGACAAGGCAGTCAGGATAGATATACTGAATAAAAATATAAACGCAAGATGTAAAGTGTTGGTCCCATGTTTCATGAGCTGAAATTAAAAATCCCAGAAATGTTCAATATACACAAAAAACTTGTTTCTCTCAAATTTTGTGTACAATTTTGTTTACATCCCTGTTAGTGAGCATTTCTCCTTTGCCAAGATAATCCATCCACCTGACAGGTGTGGCATTTCAAGAAGCTGATTAAACAGCATGATTATTATACAGGTGCACCTTGTGCTGGGGACAATAAAAGGCCACTCTAAAATGTGCAGTTCTGTCACACAACACAATGCCACAAATGTTTTGAGGGAGCGTGCAATTGGCATGCTGACTGCAGGAATGTCCACCACAGCTGTTGCCAGAGAATTGAATGTTCATTTCTTTATGCCTTCCAAGGCTCGTTTTAGAGAATTTGGCAGTACGCCCGACCAGCCTCACAACCGCAGATCAGCCCAGGACCTGATTTCCTTATATGATAACTGTAACTCAGTAAAATCTTTGAAATTGTTTCATGTTGTGTTTACATTTTTGTTCAGTATAATAAACAGAGTAGCAGCAGCGTATGTGAAGTTTGTGAAAGTGTTTTATGTGTGTGTGTGTGTGGCATCAATATACATGTGTGTGTCTGTGTAGTATGTGTGTATAGTATTTGTGAGTGTGTGGGTAGTCCAGGGAGTGTGCATAGAGCCAGTGCAAGAATATCATTGCAAAAAAAAGGGGGGTCAATGTAAATAGTTCGGGTAGATATTTGATCAACTGTTCATCAGTCTTATGGCTTGGGGGTAGAAGCTGTTCAGGAGTTTTTTGGTCCCGGACTTGGCTCGCAGGTACCACTTGCCGTGCGGTAGCAGAGAAAACATTTATGACTTGGGTGGCTAGAGTCTTTGACCATTTTTAGGGCCTTCCTCTGCGGGTGTGTGTGCGTGCGTGCGTGTGTGTGTGTGTGTGTGTGTTTTACAGTCACATCAGCCCCAACAGTATTTACGGTGCTGTTGGTCTGTCCAACCCCTGACGACTCCATTACTCCCCCTGATATTTATAATTTCATAAAGCTGCTCCATGACAACGTTTATTTTATCCCCCTCCTAATCTCCTACTAATAAAGACATGCCAAACGCTGGGGTTGAAAAACGAGTGCGGCCCGAGCGAGGGAGGGAGAGGAGAGATAAATCAGAGATGGAGGTGCAGGAGATTGTCAATGATCGGGCCGCTACGATCGAGCTGCCCCGCTCGATAGCCATGATCTATAGTAATGAAAATCCATGCAAACTATTGAGAGGGTAAGATGGAGAGGACAGGGGTGAGAAATTGGGCCGAGTTAACAACCGCGATGAGGAGACGTCGCCGGGGAAATATTATGGCAGCCGTTTGAAAGAAAGGCTTTGATAAACACGGCAGAAGTTTTTCAATTACCCGACTGCCCATGCAGTAAAGAGTAAAAGATGGAAAGCTGGCCGCCGCCCAGATCAGAGCTATAATGCAATAATACAATTCACAGAGGAGTTTGACTTTTGTTTTACTACTTTGCCTGAAATGAACTGCTGTACAGAATAATGCATTCATTTCAGAGAGGAGTTTGGATTTTTCTTCTTCTACTTTGCCCGGATGTGAACTCAAGGAAGCAAATGGAATGTAAAAGACCTTTGTGTATTTCCCCTCTCATTCCAAAGCTTTTGCTGTAAAGGCAATAGAAAATGAAAGATTGTTTATGAAATGTCACATCTTCAATTACTGTATTGTCCTCTGACATTGGAAAAAAAGCAGAACATTGAAACTAATGATCTTCTTGTCTGTGTGTGTGTGTGTCCTTTTCCTGTCTGTGTCTGTGTGTGTCCCTGTGTATGTATCTGTTTGTCTTTTGTTTCTTTTTTTCCCCCTTTTTCTGTTCTTCACACGTTTGGCCCATGAAGCAGACAACGGATGACATCGTGTCGTCGGCTGAGTGTTCGAGTGACGACGAGGACCTGGAGGAGTGCGACTCTGGCCATGCAGGTGGGCTAGGTTAGTTTACCTCTGCTTGCTCTCACCCTGCTCTTTCACTCCATACACACCCGAGGATGAAGCACTGCATCCTCTAAGCATCACAGCCCCATGGACACAAAGTGTAACTTCCAAAAATAGAAACTAAATGTAGTGAAATATAACAAAAGACAAATCATTCAACACTTAGACAGAATATTGGGTAAAACTGGAGATTTGTCAAGAAATCTGACTAAATTACATAAAACATATATATATATATACCAAGGTGGAAAATAGTCAAATCTGTCATGAAGGACTATCCAGACTATAAAACAATTATGTTGCTTCAAAAATCAATACAAAACATAATTGATTTATGAGTTACACATGCCCATGGGGTCCTCTGAAGTGGTTTTAACATGGTCACCTAAACATGGTCACCTAAACACATACAAATTTTGTCCTCTCAGCGTTGAATGAGAGAGAAAAATGTAAATACTTTAATATAAAGATACAAAATTAGTATGGAGATGTGCCATGTGCCATTGATGCTTCAAAATGTATCATACCGTGTTTGGGTCCAGCGCTCTTGCCATGTGGTACTGTACTGACTTGCATTTTGACTCATGATACATTTTGAGATTCTCTTAAAGATTTGCTTTCAGCGAAATTACTGTGATATCTAGCAGGAATTGAAAT
Source organism: Salvelinus fontinalis (assembly GCF_029448725.1). Lineage (NCBI taxonomy): Eukaryota > Metazoa > Chordata > Actinopteri > Salmoniformes > Salmonidae > Salvelinus > Salvelinus fontinalis. Next base: position 40,744,276 of record NC_074679.1, on the reverse strand, counting down.
AGTGTTTTATTTTTATTTTTATGTTTGTTCGTTTTTCAATTTTGTTTCTTCCATTTTTAGAGGCTTGCCTTGTTAAAAACATTTTTTAATAGAGAACAGATATCATCGAATTTCTGTGTACGATTTTTTTAAATTAATTTATTTTTTATATCGTTTTGCTTCAAGGTGAACATGTTATCCTGCTGTCTTTTTCCAACCCAAATATGAAAAATAGAATATTGAGCTAACTTAGAAGTTCCAAGTCATATTCCTCTAAGCTTTTTGAGAGAACTTGGGAATTGCTTTTTCTTGTTTGAATAAAATATCACTAACCAGCTGTCAGTCATGGAACTGTGTGTACCAAAACAACAATTTCGCCTAAAATGTTCACTTCCCAAATAAAAATGAAAACTATTGACTTTGACAAGTTTTGACAGTTTATATTGGTACAGATATAAGCCAGGTAGTCAGTCAAAATGTTCTTATAGCCTCAGTTATTTACTTGAATGACTCAGCCTTTTTGAGCCAAGCAAACTGGGTGTGATTTTCTTTCCTCTGATAAACATTCAGTAATGGTCCATTACATATTAGCTTTCACACTATTCTTTACATTACCTACTGCAAATTCAATCATTGGTGTTAAAGAGACTGAGAATTAGCATATTTAGTGCTCAGATATTATGTTTTAAAAAAACATACAAACCTTGTCACATTATGGCAGTCTGTAATGAGGTGAAACATAAAAAGACCTCTACTAACATCAATCAAAGCACATTGGCTGTTTAGTATGGCAGGGACACCAACCTCAAGTCCTTTATAATTGCTTTTATTTGTGGCTCTGAATGAGGCAAATAAGAAGTAAAGAAACTCGAAATGCGGCAGAGGTAGAATATATTTCAGACGCAGACAATGTACTGCAGTGACTTTCGTGAAGCGTTTTATCTACTCCATATAATGTTTTTGATTGAATAGTTCCTTAATGTATCTCAGGTAGGCCTACAGCACCTGGTCACATGACAAACCACTGACAGAGGGTTCACATTTCTCAGCCTGTGCTGTTATCAGGACTAGCTGATCATCATCCTGTGAAAGGTCAATCCCAAGTCCTCCCAAAGTTCCTGGAAGAGATAGCAGTGTAAAAGAGCCCAGGTCTGCTCTGTACTGTAGCCCTATGAGCTCCCCGGATTTCTGAAGACAGATATCGTCAGGGCCCCAGTCATCCAATCATATGTTTACACAGAAATTCACACCATTCTAACCCCGACATCAGTTGACGTGGACAGCTGCATGCTACATGCTCGTGATCTCGATATTTATTTTATGCTTGGGGTTGTCGTCGTTGTTGTTTTTTGTGAGTGAAGCATGTGTGAGTTTTTTTTCCTTCATTTTTAATAGTTTTATTTGCCGTCTTGTATGTTCAGTTCTCTTGTGTTTTGGTTTGTTTGTTTGTTTGTTTTTGAGTCTATCTGCCAATTATCCGAAATACGACATTTCTGTTGTCTCGCCTCATCATGTGCAGCATGAATTTTCGGTGGTTAAAAACAATTTTTCCCTCATCTCTTTTCGAGCATTTGTGCCATGAGGCTTTTTGGAGAAAACATTTCAATTTTTTGATGATAAAAGGCAACAAAGTATTTTCTTGCCATCAACTTTTATGGCCTCAAGCAGGCAGCCGTAATATGTAACAAAAGACAGTTGTGTATGAAGAATGATATCTTCCTAGCCCCTGTCCCTTCCTTCACTCCTTCCTTCCCTTCCTTCCTCTCCTCTCCCCTCCCTTGCCAAGCCGTTCTGCCTTTAAATTTATTTCAATGCAGATGGCATAAAAATAATTTTATTGCCACAAAAGTATATCTGTTTTTCTCTTTTGAGTTGCTCTCCAGCAGTCATTTTGTGGCATGCATTAACAGTAGTGGCTAACTCAACATCAACCCATTCTCTTCCTGGTCACCACCTGGTGACCTCCATCCCTTCAAAGCATGGATCCCCTAACCCTGCATTTAGGCTAACTGGGCTGGTTTGTCTTCTGGTCACTTTGAGTTCCGCACCCATCTTTACGGTCTTAGCGACATTGCCTGTTGCGACATCCTTTCTCTCTCTCTCTCTCTCTCTCTCTCTCTCTCTCTCTCTCTCTCTCTCTCTCTCTGTTCTGCACTTGTCTGTTTTTGGTCTGTCTGTTTTTATCTGTTTGTCTGTCCGTTTGTCTGTGTTTCTGTCTGGAGGTGTTGTCATGTGATTCTGTTCTCTGTAAAACTGTTGGATATCCCCCCTTTCCCTTCAAAGGAATTCCATAAGACGGATAACACTGGTGCTAATAATAACATACATTTTGAACTAATTTCATACATTTGATTAATTGATAGTATAGGGAGATTAAATACCATCACACTCTATACCTGTTATTCCAACGATAACGTTGCGGTAGTGTTCATTTCTAGCACAGCCTATATACAACCAGCTGTTGACTGAAGACAACAGTAGCATCATGCAGTGTGGTGAATAAAGCATTCATATGATTATCTACATCAATAATAGCATTAGACATTTCACTCAACCACCAAAACCGTGTCAAATGCACTCGGTTCAGTCGTCTCTCTGAGGGTTATAAACAATTACAGTATACGTATTTCACTTTAAAAGACAAGAAGGTGAACTTATCAAATAGGAAAGTGCAAACTCTCTCCAGAGAACGTATTAGCTCTGTAACTCGTACATCTATCCACCAAAATATAGGTTTTTAGAGGAGTCTCTTTATAAATGCCAGTGTTTCAGACAAGCCTCACCTCCCTGTTCATTGACATGTTTTACAGGAGTAAGGGCTGAGCTAAGGAAACTCTGTATCTTTCCAGCAATCATTATCTATTTTACAGTATACTTACAAAACTAGCCAGTTATTATAAGCCTACTATACGTATACTTTGAACCTGGGTAGTCTATGCACCGAAAGACTGTGTTAGCCCGCTGATCCAAAGCTTCCAGCATAGTGGAAACGAACAGATACACTGCTGAACAAACTTCTGTCAGACAGACAGGAGGTGAAGTGAAGACAGAGGATGCAACCGCCCAGCCATTCAACTGTAGCAATCAAAGATGGCATTTGACAAGGAATGTAAACGCAGGTTGGCATTTATTGGGATGACCCATGTACCGGAGGCAGTTCTGCATTGTAGTCACTAGTTGGCACAGCCACAAAGTCATAAAATCTTTTTTTAAACCTAACCTTAACCATAACTTTAACCACACTGCTAACCTTATGCCTAACCTTAACCTTAAATTAAGACCAAAAACCCATTTTTCCCCCCATAAATGCTGATGTTATATAGCCAATTTTTTTATCGCTCAGCTCTGCTTCCAGGACAAGATTAATTCAAATAAATGTCAACTTGGGAATGTAACACTGCTTACTGCCAAGAAATTCCTTGGCATCAGTCTCTCCTTTTCAGCTCATTTATCACCTGATTTACTTATCAAAAGGCTTAATCTCAGTAGGTGGTCCAGGTGTCCTCTGACATTGCACAAGTGTGTGGGGGGGTCATATTTCGTTCTCTGTTGATCCTTTATTGTTCCTTAAGCAAGTGGGAGGTCGTTGACATCAGAGGGCACCATCAGACCAACTCCTTGAATAGCCTACTCCGGGAAGTTTGCACTTGTGTCTAAAAAACACAATTTTGCTCAAAACATTATTTTTACCCTTAAGTGTGTGTATTTATAGGTGGGATATTGTTTTTCAAAAGGAAAAGTAAAAAAAATTGCTTTAAAGTAAACAGTGATTTTCCACTGGCATTCAAATTAATAATGTTTTCACGACTCCAAACTGCTAAGCCAGCGAATTTGGCAGTGTTAATGTAGCTGCCAACACCGGAATTTAATTGTTCAACATTTGAAATGCATCGCTTTAAAATTAGAAGAGCCTGTTTTTGTTTACAGAGATATTGTTGGCGAGGTAGAGCTGTGAAAAGACCGCGGACAGAAACTTAATTAGACAGCCTTAAAGCAAACTCTATGCTGAATCTTACCTTATGATATTGTGTGCGCAGGGTTGGGGAGTAAAGGATTTAATTGTACATTACCAGTAAAAATATTGCCAGCAGATTACAGATACTTTTTAAAAACTAGATGATTCCTTTGAGGATTACTTTTAAATTCAGAAACAACATTTGCGAGAAAAAAAATCTTTGAGACTTCTCTGTTTTCTTGAAATTCAAATCAGCATTGAAAAAAGGCGCAAGTTTAAGTTGGTTCCACCTGAGCGAGTCTGATCACAAGTCAGAGACCACTATGATGATACACTAAATGTGTTGATGGATCGCTGGAAAAGAGCAGGAATAGGCTTTTGTAGGCTACAGTCCTAGCTATGTCTTCCAATGGTGCGACTGCTGTCGGCATCCAAAGATTATCCAGCTTGAATAAATGCTTGGAGGTAAGGATGACAGTAGTGGTGTAGCCTACAGCGATACGGATTTCACTTATTATTGATATCTACATAGAGCATTGATGTGAATCACACTGCTGCTCTCTCATTTTACTGTTTGTGCCGCACGGATTGCGTTTCACAAATCGAAATGTGTATTTGAACCCAATAATGATTGAATTCAAGAAGTTTAAACTGCCTATCACTCCTTGTTTCTGAAATTAGTGGACAGCCAGTGAAAAATGCACTCTTGCAACAGCTGCATAGTGCGGATCCCAGCCTATGGAATAAAAGTGGGGCTTTTATTGCTCAATCTAATTTATGCTGATAAAAAAAAAATTCCATAAGCCTAATGGATACATTCTCAAACTTGCATACGTTTGATAGACTTAAAGGGGCAATCCATTTTTGGATTTATAAATATAAATGATATATATATACTGTATATACAGTTGCAGTCGGAAGTTTACATAAAACTCGTTTTACAACCACTCCACAAATTTCTTATTAACAAACTTTAGTTTTGGCAAGTCGGTGAGGACATCTACTTTGTGCATGACACAAGTCATTTTCCAACAATTGTTTGCAGACAGATCATTTCACTTATAATTCACTGTATCACAATTCCAGTGGGTCAGAAGTTTACATACACTAAGTTGACTGTGCCTTTAAACAGCTTGGAAAATTCCAGAAAATGATGTCACTCAGTGCCTCTTTGCTTGACATCATGGGAAAATCAAAGAAATCAGCAAATCAGTCCCAGAACAACAGCAAAGGACCTTGTGAAGATGCTGGAGGAAACGGGTACAAAAGTATCTATATCCACAGTAAAACGAGTCCTATATCGACATAACCTGAAAGGCCGCTCAGCAAGGAAGAAGCCACTGCTCCAAAACCGCCATAAAAAAGCCAGACTACGGTTTGGGCACATGGGGACAAAGATAGTATTTTTGGGAGAAATGTCCTCTGGTCTGATGAAACAAAAATAGAACTGTTTGGCCATAATGGCCATCGTTATGTTTGGAGGAAAAAGGGGAGGCTTGCAAGTCGAAGAACACCATCCCAACCGTGAAGCACGGGGGTGGCAGCATCATGTTGTGGGGGTGCTTTGCTGCAGGAGGGACTGGTGCACTTCACAAAATAGATGGCATCATGAGGGAGGAATATTATGTGGATATATTGAAGCAACATCTCAAGACATCAGTCAGGAAGTTAAAGCTTGGTCGCAAATGGGTCTTCAAATGGACAATGACCCCAAGCATACTTCCAAAATTGTGGCAAAATGGCTTCAGGACAACAAAGTCAAGGTATTGGAGTGACCATCACAAAGACCTGACCTCAATCATATAAAACATTTGTGGACAGACCTGAAATAGCGTGTGCGAGCAAGGAGGCCTAAAAAAACCTGACTCAGTTACACCAGTTCTGTCAGGAGGAATGGGCCAAAATTCACCCAACTTATTGTGGGAAGCTTGTGGAAGGCTACCTGAAATGTTTGACCCAAGTTAAACAATGTAAATGCAATGCTACCAAATACTAATTGAGTGTATGTAAACTTCTGAGCCACTGGGAATGTGATGAAATAAATAAAAGCTCAAATAAATAATTCTCTGCTACTATTATTCTCACATTTCACATTCTTAAAAGAAAGTTGTCATCCTAACTGACCTAAGACAGGGAATTTCAACCAGGATTAAATGTCAGGAATTGTGAAAAATTTAGTTTAAATGTATTTGGCTAAGGTGTATGTAAACTTCCGACTTCAACAGTGTATCACCTGTTATTAATGGAAGAAGAGTCTGGGGCAACTCTGGGATTCACATGTCCACTCTTCCAGGTTTCTGGTTGTAGATTGTGAGTGTGATGTCAGTCAGGGAGAGTAAACCCACCTGAATGACCCTACATCATCACTGTGAAGAGGGTGATTACACATAATCAAGTGACGGCACAGCCACAGTTTAAAACCACTATCATTTTCATCAGAACCTCTACATTTACCACTTCGAATAATCATAGTCTTCATGAGGTATCAATAGCCTCTGATTTCTTATACAGTATGCATGTTAGCACAAAGGTGAGTATATGGTTTATTCTTTTGCATAGGATTGAAGAGAATAGCAAGTGTAAAATGACCAGTGAAACCTTAAGCTGATGTGTAAAACATACAGTAGGATTGACCTTTTTGAACCTCACACTGATCCCTCTGATTCTTCCGAGCCAATCACTGTCTCGGTATTCTGTTTGTAGTCAGTGGATCAAACGTGTTACTGCAGCCACGTCTTTTAACGTCCAATTCAATGAGCATCTCTATGGCTAGCCAGCCCCATGTTAGCAGAGTATGCCCTGAAGCAGGAGAGACAGGCAGTAAATCCCTGGTGATAGACATGGACCAGACAACACGCTTCTCTGACCATGGCCCAGCTCACAGAGGTGTCAGAGAGGCGGATCTGGACTAAGGACCCAGGACTCCTAAGGCTCTGCTAGGGGTTGGAGTAGTTCTACATCAGTTAGACACTGAGGTGGACACTCAACTCTCACGTGGCAGTAAGTGAAGACCATTCACAAAGTTTTGGTCTAAATTGAAACAGGTAGGCCACAATTAGAGGAATTAGCCATTTATTAAGTTAATAATAGGTTTTAACGTTTATGCACCTTAGGTAAGTATAGAATGTTGATAAATCAGAAGCATACTTATTTAACCCTATTGTTTGGAATTATTATGGATCGTTGCCGACATATGCTTTTCTACGTGAATATAAATAAGAAAGCATACTTATTTAACTCTATAATTTGGCATTACGATTGTGTCCCACATATGATTTACGATATGAATCAGGAAGCATACTTATTTAAAGGTCCAATGCAGTCGTTTTGATCTCAGTATGAAATAATTTCTGGGTAGCAATTACATACCTTATTGTGATTGTTTTCAATTGAAATTGTCAAAAATAAACAAAAATAGCTTCTTAGCAAAGAGCAATTTTTCAATCAAGAATTTACCCAGGACTGCCTGGGAGTGGTCTGAGTGTGGAGGGGAAAACAGAAAATAAGATGGTAATGGCAGAGAGGTTTGGAACTCTCTTTCGTATTGGTCTAGTTATCGCTTGGTGATGTCCCCTGGCAGTTCAAAACTCCAGCCCACCTAAACAGGCTGAAACTTCAGGTGGTCTATTCACACTAAAAGGATATGATCATTTTCACAGTTTCACAATATTATTTCAACCTCATAGTATGGAAATATATATAAAACACAGGAAAATTCAATTGTTAGCTGCACCAAAAACGTGGCATTATGATGGATGGTTTCCATCTTATGCTTTTCTCTATGGTTCTCCTTCCAAGTACAATATGAACACACTCCCAGCTTTCTGTAGCTTTCTCTGCACTACACAAGGGAATCAAGAAATCAAGCACCAGCTTCAGACACACTGTTATAGGTGAAATCTGTCAAAGTGTCCTCTTCCTCCTCTGCTGTCTACAGTGCTGTCTGTTTTTACAAGATAAGAGCGTCTGTGTCTCTCTTCCGAGTGCTTCTCAGGCATTCGCTAGTTACTTTCTATCTCAACTCCGGGAAGGGATATTTTACCCTCATGCCAATATTAATGTTCCATTTGACGTTCCACACTTTTATGATGCAATGATTTGCGTCCACAAGAATAATATCTCACTGTACACCACTCTGTAGCTGAATGACATTCACATGATTATTAAACGTGTGGGTCAGGGCGCCTTCGCAATGAAGTTCATCTCCCGGTGAAATTACAGATGATAATGAAACCCGCTGTGCACAGACGCCAATTCAACGTCTATTCCACGTTGGATCCACGTGATTTCATTCAAATCACGTGGAAACAACGTTGATTCAGCCAGTGTGTGCCCAGTGGGTACTATGTTCGGACCAAGGAGTCTTGCTACGGAGATAACCTTAGTTTATTGAGATCCTCATTTTAAAGCGTTCATGAGATACATTTAGTTTGCATATAACTTCAGGGAAACATACATAATAGGAGTCTTGTGGAATTCCTCTCTATTTCTGTCTAGCTGTGAAACTAAAGGCTGTGGGAATCAAAATCCCTTCAAGTTTTATCTTGAATGTAATAACTTATTTTTCAATCAATTACGGTTTAATACATAATTCTGGGTCAATTTCATTCCTATATTTCTACAGCCTTTGGTTGAACTGGCTCCTATACTTCTCTAACCTTACTCAACCGTTGATGTCTTACTTTACCTGACCCCAGCTTGCCGTATATTGTTTTTCTACTTTCCCTAAATGCAACTTACTTTAAGCATGCATCAACATCTTGCAGTACAACCAAAAAAAGATTAACCCATTCTCAGACCGTATGTTCTCTCTCTGACATACACCCAGACTGCACGCCGGGTCCATGTCTTAAGACTAACATAAACCGATATATTTGTCATCCAAAAACACGTGACAGAGGGGAAGTCGCCACCCGACTGCCCCTCTCGACTGTGTCTGTTTTCTAATGTGTGCATCTGGTTGTAGTGTGTGCAAATTTAAATGGCTTTGTTATATCATCTTATATGGACATTTATTATTTGATAGTTTATCCGTTTCGTATTTTTGTATAGAAACATTCAAATTGATATATGACCATTTTGTTTTGATTTCGATTTTTTGGATTTACATAGTTGGATTACGTAGTTTCGGTTAAACATTCGTTTTGACCACTGAATATTTGGAATCAGTTTTATAATTTTTTGTAGAATACATTTGAATTTTTTACTTCTTTTTGGGGATTTGGAACTACTTCAGCGAATGGACTGTGTGCTTTAGACCACTGCTTTTCTTTGAATAATCCAAGCATGAAAGACAAAACATATAGTAATCTTCCAGGTATCCTCCATTTTGTCAAAACCAAGTCCATTAAAGTTGACACAATATTTGGTGAAGCGGTTCCAGATCCATATGATATCTTCCTTGGTTTTCAGATATTTTTTTTAGAGCTATTTTGATAAACAATTAAACTTTTTTTATTGAATGATGAATTACTTAAAAAAAAAAAAACTGCATGGCTAAGAAGTTGCAGTTTAGGGTTTGTCAGACTGTCAGTGTTATTAGAGTTATGTTCTTCTCTGTAGATGGGCATGTATATGCTCATTGTTTGTATATCCCCATCCCTTCCTTACAGCCAAAAGCTCTAATGCCGCCCGACCGCTTCGTACTGCCTTTACATGGACATGGCAACTGACTTACACTATCACCCTCATCATCCTCATCTCCTCTGTAGTATGTTCATAGGCCCCTCCCCTTGTCACTCCCCTCCCCTCCCCCTCTTTAGCGATGTTAAAATATGGACAGTCATCCATCCATTCTAAACTAAAGAACAAATACAAACTAAGCAAAAACTTAAAATTAATAGAATGTAGATATTTATTGAGAAGTCTATTAAAGCAAAAACTTATAGATGTACAGTTTTTTGTAAAAACTGGATTATTTATCGAAGATTTAAAAAACTAAATATGAATTATGGTGAAGTTTATTTTTCATGTTATGTGGTGTGGATGTATGTGTTGTTGCCTCCCTGTACCATCATGTCTAAAGATAAATTAAACAAGAAGTCCAATTGCTAAATGATTTTTTATCTATACAAAACTATACTCAGCCAAGAACATTCTTACACAACTTTCTTTTGTAAACTTTTTTTCTTCATGCAAAAATCATGCGGGCAATTTGTTGATGTAAGTTGACAAAGACTACGTGGTATGCTTTCTTCCTTGAATAATGTTTTAGTGGGCTGTTATGATGTTTATCACTGACTTGCGTTGTTTAACGTTTGCTTGGTAGAATATGTAGCTAATCTTTATTTAATAGATCTAATTGTGCTCTTAGCTTGTGAATGTTTTAACGTAATAGTGTTTGCCGTATCTTGTGAGTGATACAATATAATCGTATGTTTGGCTTGATTTTTTGTTGTTGTTGATTCTTTTGCATCAATGTGTAGGGCTTTGTAATAAGATATACACAACTGTATACACAAACCTTGATGGCAGTGGAAATTGGCAGCTGCAATGACACCCTGAATGTTCACCATATGCCTTTGAGAAACAGACCATCTACACTCCTTTTATGCAACACGAAACTCAGCATGTGATGGGATACTACCATATTTTCTCCCAAAATCCTTTTTAATCCTTTAGAAAAACGATGGGATTAGTTACCTCATATGTTGGCCTTTCTCTCTCTGTCTCTCTCTCCCTCTGTCTCACTCTCTCACTCTCTCACACTCACTCTCACTCTCTCTCTCACACACACCCACACACAGGCACTCACAATTAATGCACATTTTTTGTCGGCATCCTCCTCTTAAATTAGCTTTGTCATCTTTTGCACCATTCATCCGTAAGTGCCGGCAAGATGTGTGAATTTGCAAGTCTAATTCCAACCTCTCGGTTCCCAGTGTAGCCTTAATCACTACATGAGCTCTTTATTGCTCCTGTGTAGTTTTTGTTAGGTTTTTAATGAGCTACTTAGTTTGAAGCTGGGAACAATTTTGCTGTGAGAAAAATAATTTGCCTGGCTTACTTTATAGCTAGAACAATGCTCTCTGAAGTGCAGAGAGAGGGCGAGAGACAGAGAAAGAGAGTCTGAGCTATTCTGTTAGATGTAGAAGTGTACAATCAGGGTCAATGAGAAAACATAATGAACAGATTTTTGTCTTTTAAATCGGCTGGATGACCATTTGTTTACGTTAACTCATTACTTACAGTTAATTAGTGGGCATATGAAAGGACCTGTTGTTTCTTAATTATTCAATATGGATACTCACATGGCATTTGTGTATTTTTTAGAAGCTATAAAGCGCTATTGAACCCTTATTTAACGTGTAATTGATTTTGGTACCATTTTCATTACAGGCCTCTTTTGCTGGAGTGAAAAAAAATTGAGTTATAGAAAAAACGGCTCTTGAATTGAATTGTGCGAGTGTAACTTTATTAAGTAACACTCCAGTGATGCATGCTACCATACATCACATTGTGAGTTGATCACAAAGTTATGTTGCAGATGCACACAAATACTCACGCAGGTATGCCACAGACAGCGAACACAAATCACACAAGGATACATAACACATGCACAGACACGCAACTAGAGGGTGAACATTCAGCTGCCGTTGGTTTGCCCTGAGGTCCTGCCATTATGGAAGCTGTATAGAGCCATTCAAAAGGCGAGAGGCTGGGGCTGACTGGGGAGCCAGATCCTTCCAGATCCTTCCATGGGGGTAACACTGTATAGTAATTTAGCCAGCTTGGACACGTGGTTCTGTCCGTCACACGTATCTTATTGTAGAATTATAAATATACTGAACAAAAATATAAACATGCAACAATTTAAAGTTTTACTGAGTTACAGTTCATATAAGGAAATAACTCAATTGAAATACATTCATTAGGCGCTAATTTATGGATTTCACGTGACTGGGAATACAGATATGCATCTGTTGGTCACAGATACCTTAAAACAAAGGTAGGGGCGTGGATCAGAAAACCAGTCAGTATCTGGTGTGACCACCATTTGCCTCATGCAGTGCAACACATCTCCTTCGCATAGAGTTGATCAAGTTGTTGATTGTGGCCTGTGGAATGTTTTCCCACTGTGCGAAGTTGCTGCATGTTGATGGGAACTGGAACACACTGATCCAGATTATCCCAAACATGCTAAATGGGTGACATGTCTGGTGTGTAATCAGGCCATGGAAGAACTGGGACATTTTCATCTTCCAGGAATTGTGTACAGATCCTTGCGACATGGGGCCATGCATTATCATGCTGAAACATGAGGTGATGGCGGCGGATGAATGGCACGACATTGGGCCTCAGGATGTCGTCACGGTATCTCTGTGAATCAAATTTCCATCGATAAAATGCAATTGTGTTTGTTTTCCATAGCTTAAACCTGCCCATACTATAACCCCACCGTCACCATGGGGCATTCTGTTTACAACGTTGATCAGCAAACCGCTCGCCCACATGATGCCATGCATGTTGTCTGCGGTTGTAAGGCCGGTTGGACACACTGCTCAATTCTCTAAAAGGAGGTTGGAGGTGTCACATGGTCGAGAAATTAACATTCAATTATCTGGCAACAGCTTTGGTGGACATTCCTGCAATTGCACACTCCCTCAAAACTTGGGACATCTGCACATTTTAGAGTGATCTTTTATTGTCCCCAGCACAAGGTGCACTTGTGTAATGATCATGCTGTCAGGTGGAGGGATTATCTTGTCAAGGGAGAAATGCTCACTAACAGGGGTGTAAACAAATTTGAGAGAAATAAGCTTTTTGTGAGAATGGAAAATTTAAGGGATCTTTTATTTCAGGTCAACCTTACATGTTGCATTTATATTTTTGTTCAGTGTATTTCAGTCACTATGCTGCTTGTTTTTAATATAATAGGAATATTGTTAATATACATTAGCTACATGAAAACTTCAGTGTCAGATATGAGAGGATATTATTTAAAAGGTAAATCCACATTATGTTGGCCCTATTAGTTATGTATTCTTGAGTGCTTTCTTTGATTACACGTTATGTCTGGCTCACCCTCATACCCCCTGAAGCCTTTTGATGCACAACCTTTTTAGTTGACCCTTTTTTCCGTTTTGTGGCATTTTTGTTCTTATTTAAAGCTGTGTAATGTAGGTACAGTAAGTACAGTGTATGAACATGTTTATTTTGTTTTGTTTTGTACAGTATCGTGTTGTTTTTATTGACCTCTTTTCCGTTTTGGATGAATGTGATAGATGTGTGTAGTTGCCATGACGTTCTTACTGCTCTCTAACATGTCTTTTCTCTGTCTCTACCTCTAGGAGGTGAATTAGTGATCCCAGTACTCTTAGAGGAACCGTTAGTGCTGCCCCCTGTAGCTACTCGTGCACCCTCCATCCCCCTTCCCCCAACCCTCCGCCCACCCCTCACCATTATTGAGACCACCAAAGAGTCCCTGTCCACGGCCACTGAGGCGGGGGTACCTTGCTTGTCGGATCGAGGCAGCGATGATTGTGATGATGATGATGATGGCTTGGTGATATCGGGGTATGGCTCAGGGGAAGCGTTCAACTCTAACCTGCCCCCTACTGATGATGAAGATTTTTACACCACCTTCTCCTTGGTAACAGATAAGACCTTGTCCACGTCGGCCTTTGAAGGTGGCTACAAAGTTCATGCGCCCAAGTGGGAAACCAAGGACTTTAGCTCTAACAAACCGTCCTCAGACCGCGGTAGGACTACCACTATCGCTGCGCTGCCGCTAGCCCCCGACCAGAGCCGCTACACCTCCACCGCAACCCTGCACCACACGCCACCCGCCAAGCTGCCTGCCGGCAAAATGAATAACCGCGAGCTAAAACCCCAGCCTGACGTAGTGTTGCTCCCGTTGCCCACACTACCCTATGAGGTAGACAGCACCAAGCAGAGGGCTCCTGTAATAACCTCCCCCATGTTCCGTAATGTACCCACAGCCCTGCCCACCCAGCCCGGCGTCAACCGAGTCCCGGGACCCCCGGAAGTGTCCCGCCAGTCTAGCAGCACCACCGGGATGGTCGTCGGGATAGTGGCGGCCGCCGCCCTGTGCATCCTCATCCTCCTGTACGCCATGTATAAGTACAGGAACAGGGACGAGGGCTCCTACCAGGTGGACGAGAGCAGGAATTACATCACCAACTCGGCCACGCAGAGCAATGGAGCCGTCATGAAGGACAAACAACAGAGCGCAAAAGGCAGCAAAGTAAAACAGAAAAACAAGGACAAGGAGTATTACGTGTGAGTGACGGACGTTGCGAGATAAAAAAAAAAGAGAGAGAAGGCGAGGAAGAGAAAGGGAAAGAAATATATAGAACTTTATTTAACAGTTACCTTCTAAGGAGCTGCGACGACGAAAGATGGTAAAAATGGAACTGTTACTTCATGCTGTGCAGAGTGGTTGAACTATGACATGTTCTGTAATATAAAGCACACTTACTATTGTAAGCATACCGAGAAGGCTAATAGCAACTTTAGTGACCTTACTCTTCTATCTGGTCGGAGACGTAATCAGTGTAGAACTACTTCACGGCTACTGCATCATTATCCTAAGTGACTTTTAGAGCTATGTGATCCTTAACGTAAATTCTAGTTTATTTTTTTTTTGTAAACCTGTACAAAATGAAGATATTCATATATCTTGACCATTTCCAGCATGTAAGCGACATGTAGTGCTTAACAAGAGTGAGTGGGTCAGGATAAAAAGGATCATTGTAAAGTCAATGAAAAAAATTGACTCCTGTCGTAAAAAGATATGACTAATTTGTATTGTTTATACATTATAAACGTGTGGTGTCTTAAAACGTTTTAAAAAAACAAGTACTACTTTATGTATCAAATGAAACCAAGTGAGCTCAAATGGCTAAGGATAGATCTCTTAGGATCTCATAACTCTGTCATCTGATCTCGACCTGATTACTCTCATTGTGTGACGGGACGGACAGAGTGACTCTGACGTGATCGTGGCGAGAAGTGGTCGGTTTTTCTTGTCTCGGTAAAAAGCAACTGATTGTAATGCATGCCCATCCTACTGCGACAGCCAAGTAAAGTACAGTACAGTACAATATACAGTGTTCAACTTTGCTTGAACAGTCCAGTTCTCACCAAGGCCAAACGTTATACTACTTCATCATCAGGACTACACAACTCTTTTCATTTTGTTCCCTAAAAACCTAAACAAAGAAAATGTGATTATCCCTGACGATAAAAAGGACTAATATTGGTTTGCAGCCAGTGCTGGTTGTATCTTTTGCAGGCCTCTGTGTGTTGGTTCATCGCCTCTTGTTCTATTTTCTATGGAGCTGTCCCATTGAGGACAGAATGCAGTACTATAACACTGTTAAAGATGTCTATACAGAAATAAATCTAACGTGAAAAGTGTGAATTCTTGTCACAGTCAACTGTGTCAAACAAACAATTTTGTTTACATATTTTATTACATTATAGCCGTTGTACGTTGTAGGTACTAGATGTTGTACATACCATCTAAGTTGTAATTTTCTAGTACTTCTATTGTACAGAATGATCATATGGTTTATCACTGTATTTCATGAAGAAAACTCCATAACTGTTAACTGACATTTGATGAAAGACTGAAGCATTGAGAACATACACATATTTTGTAAAGAAAGGAGAAAAACTGTTAGGATAGAGATCTAATCGCAGATGTTTTTAAGTCGCATGAATATTTGACCACTTGAGGTGTCAATCAAATAGAAGACGCCCAATCTTAAATGTACCAAGGCTTTCTTGTTCTTCTGGGTTATTTTAGTGTTATTTCTATTTTGAAAAAAATAAAGAGAAGCTATATTAAAGAAGAGTATAACGGATGGATGCGGAGACACAGTTCCGACAACCTCCTGAAACACAGTGTGATTCTTACCTCCAGGTCTGGACACTAACAATCATGTCAAATCATTCGCTTTTCATAGTTGTTTTAAATATTTTTGCATATAGTTTCCATATATTTTTTGTATTTTTTTTACCATGATTTATAATTCCCTTTAATTTATGAATATGTCCAGATTGTTCATAATCATTGACACTTAGATTTTTCTGTCATCTTTTGTTTAATTTGTTTTTGTTGTTGAGGATTTAGATATAATTTTCTATGAGTTTTCATATTTTTTTCATACTCTTTTTCCCCCCTGGAATTGCATTGCAATAAAATGTTCTTCCCAAACGTGTTTTCAAGTCACTGCTTTTGAACTCTCGTTTTACCTCTCTAGGCCAAGTGTTAAGCTCATTTCTAAATGAGTAAGCTCAATTAATATGTGTGTACATTAGGGCTATGTTAGAGAGTTGGGGCAATACATCTTAGGGACCTTCTCCGTTCTTCTCATAAAGCCTCATGTAACGCAATAGGCCTTAGTCATTTCTGTGTTTGTCAATTATAATTTAGTGTACATCTACATTTCCTTTGTCTAACTGCTGTTTTGGGATTTTCAGGATACTACACCATCCCCCACAATGGAGCACACACGTTACTGTTACAGTCATAATCCTAACCTCATACCATAATATACTGTTACCCAGGCATAACAAAAGTCAACTTTGAGGGGTATCCGTTATCTAATACTGGTTGAGTCATTTCGGGTTCCCTTTTACCTCTCTGTAAACTTTGAAATCTGTCTGCCAGGAAGATTAGCACTTTGTACAGCGATATATCAGTGATATTTCCCTAAAGCTATACAGTGCAGCAGCCTTGCTCCCATTTGTTTGTTCGCAGTTATCCCAAACTGGAATTGACGTCCGAGACACTTGATTTACGTCCCAGACCTGATGTACGGTGTGTGCCAACAATGAGAAATACCACTTGCCCTCCACGGGATTCTCAGACAGGAATGGCCTTTTACTGTCTGTCTAGATCACTGCACTGAGAGAGAGAAAGAGAGTACTCTCAATTTCCTGTCTAATGCTGATATACAGTATTTTATGACTCCTGGAGTAACTTTATCAGCGAATTGAGACTAAAGAGGGGATCAATTTTTCTGAATGGCTGTTATTCATTCAGTCCTTGGTGTGGGAATGTAACATGACATTATGTTATGTGATGTACTTTTTTCCCCTTACTCACCTCACAGTATTACGGAGTTTAATATTGTGATTGGGTTGGGTTTTTCTCACTGATACCTTTGGTCCTTCCTTTAGATGTTTCCAACAACATAAACTAGGGATTGATTTGGCACTAGACAGGGGTGACCACTTTCCATGTTTACATCACTGACATCAGGTAGGATAAGGAAAGTACTTAAGTAAAAAATACTTTAAAGTACTACTTCAGTAGTTTTTGGGGTATCTGTACTTTACTATTTATATGTTTGACTACTTTTACTTCACTACATTCCTAAAGAAAATGATGTATTTTTTTACTCCATACATTTTCCCTGACACCCAAAAGTACTAGTTACAATTTGAATGCTTAGCAGTACAGGAAAAATGTCAAATTCACACATTTATCAAGAGAATGTCCTTGGTCATCCCTACTGCCTCTGATCTGGACTCACGAAACATAAATGCTTCCTTTGTAAATTATGTCTGAGTGTTGGAGTTGCCCCTAGCTGTCAAAAAAGTTAGAAAAAAAGAAATGGTGCTGTCTGGTTTGCTAAATATAAGGACTTTGATGTATAGCATTTACTTTTAGTTTGTACTTTTACTCAAGTATGACAATTGAGTACTTTTTCCACCACTGTTCTTACGTACATTTAAAATCTGATACCTTACACTTTTACTCAAGTAGTAATTTACTGGATTACTTTCACTTTTACTTGAGTCATTTTATATTAAGATATCTTTACTTCTACTCAAGTATGACAATTGAGTACTTTTTCCATCTCTGCCTGATGTGAACTATCCCGGCTGTAACAACAACAAAGAAAGCATCAAAGTTGGGACAGAGAGACTGATAAACAGCTTCTATCTCCAGGCCATCAGACTGTTAAAGAGACATTACCAGCCGGCCTCCGCCCAGTACCCTGCCCTACCTTAGACACTGTCCCTAGCCTGCTACCACACTACTACTTAGAGACTGCTGCCCTATGTACATAGAGTCATTGAACAGTGGTCATTTTAAAAATGTTTACATACTGTTTTACCCACTTCATATGTATATACTGTATTCTAGTCATGGCTCATCCTATATAACTACTGTACACACCTTTTCTATTCACATACTGTCTATACACACCATTCACATACATATATATTTATTTATATTCCGGACTCAGACATTGCTCATTCTGATATGTCTTAATTTATTTTTCTTTCTTTTTAAACGTATTTATTTTAAACTGGGCAAAAGGGGTCCATGTCAGGGGATATCTTTACAATACATATTTTTGACATTCTACAGAATGCAGACCATTTCCAATGCATATTTGGGAGTTTTGTTGATTTGCACCATATCCTGACAAAGTGTTAATCCAGATGTGTCTTTTAGACATACAGTATATGATATTGGGATTCCTCCGAATTTCACACATGGACATTTCCTATGGACTCATTCAATATCCTGAGATGTGTGACATCCTATTTTCTCTCTTCATGTTGACAAATACAACACATATCTGTGTTTTCTCAGCACATTCAAGATACTAAGCTATTGATTCCAGATATGCTTAGGGGTTCATATCTGGTTCTTGATATGCTTTTTAATATGCTGAAAATAAGGACCATTTATTTCTGAGGCATTTCTGAGTTTTCAGCACATGCTCAATAATTTGACAAATATGAAAACCATTTTTTTTTTTCATGCACAATTCATTTTTGGATTTCCTCCGGATATCATACATGGTATGGCCGGATATTGACTCATTAGATATCCTGAGATAGGCATATGTGGACATCTTGTTTTCTCTATATGATAAAAAATACTGACAGCAGGCTTACATAGTATATTTTCACAGCACATACAATGCATATGCTCTTGACTGAGGTTCATATCAGGATCTTGATATGCTAAATTAGGACCATTTCTGGTGCTTATTTGAGTTTTGAGTACAAGCTCAATAATTTGACAAATATTAAATCCATATCATTCTTCAGACACTAGCTATTGTATTCTCTCTAAATAAAGGAGCGTGCAAACTGCAAGCTATAAGCACTGTAACTGGTAGCCTACTGTAGCCAATGTGAAATGGCTAGCTAGTTAGCGGTGGTGCGAGCTAATAGTGTTTCAATCGGTGACGTCACTCGCTCTGAGACCTAGAAGTAGTTGTTCCCCTTGCTCCGCAAGGGCTGTGGCTTTTGTGGCGCGATGGGTAACGATGCTTCGTGAGTGACTGTGGTTGATGTGTGCAGAGGGTCCCTGGTCCGAGCCCAGATTGGGGCGAGGAGAGGGACGGAAGCTATACTGTTACATTGGTGCCGTGACCCGGATCACTGGTTGTTGCGGAAAAAGGAGGAGGTCAAAAGGAGGGTGAGTGTGGCCGATGTGAAATGGCTAGCTAGTTAGCGGTGGTGCGCGCTAATAGTGTTTCAATCGGTGATGTCACTCGCTCTGAGACCTAGAAGTAGTTGTTCCCCTTGCTCTGCAAGGGCTGTGGCTTTTGTGGCGCGATGGGTAACGATGCTTCGTGAGTGACTGTGGTTGATGTGTGCAGAGGGACCCTGGTTCGAGCCCAGGTTGGGGCGAGGAGAGGGGCGGAAGCTATACTGTTACACTAGCAACAAGAATCGCGTATTTTCCGCTGTCGAGTTCCAACTGTCAATTTTGAATTTTGCACAACAAATGAGTGTTTATATGTGTGGTGAAACAAAGAAGTGAGAAGCTGTGCAGAAAATACATCAAAGAAGTTAACGCTAAAGTGAGTAGCAAGTTTGAGAAGTTTTATTTATTTTATTAACCAGAATCAAGAATGTTAGCTAATTTGGCTAGCAGCCAGTAAGATCAGGATACGGGGTACGGGGTAAAAGCTAACTGGTAACGTAAACTCACGGAGCTCCCATTCCGTGCAAATGTGCGCAACCGCGACATTCAAACGAGGCTACAAAGAAAACTAATGGGACTGTAGCTGTCACGACTTCTGCCGAAGTCGTTGCCTCTCCTTGTCCGGGCGGTGTTCGGCGGTCGACTTCACCGGTCTTCTAGTCATCATCGATCCATTTTTCATTTTCCATTGGTTTTGTCTTGTCTTCCCACACACCTGTTGTCAATCCCATTCATTACCTGTTGTGTATTTAACCCTCTGTTTCCCTTCATGTGTTTGTCAGAGATTGTTCGTTGTCAAGTGTTGTGTGTTTTGTGTATAAGTGTGCGATGGGTCTTCATACCCAGATTTTGTATTATATTTTTTAGTGAGTGTTATGGAGCTTATTACTGGAACTTTTATTAAAGTACTCCATGCTACACTCTATTTTGACTCTCCTGCGCCTGACTTCCTCTGCCACTTATACACGCCATTGTGACAGAATCTCTGACCATAAAAATGAAGTCAGCAGGAGGAGGCACTTCACTAATGGAGGTTGAGGAACGCGTCCTGGAACACGCGGCGGAGATTGACAGTCTGTGCGCTGTCATGGATCGCATTGTCCAGAGTATGGACCGCTGGGAGAGACAGGGAGCGTGTCCAGTACCTCCACCACCCCCTGGAATTCCTTCGAACGTTTTTTCCCCGCCGGAACAGAACAGGATCCAGTTGTCCCTACCCACGGGATACAATGGAGATACTACCAGCTGCCAGGGTTTTCTCCTAAAACTGAACTTGTATCTGGCCACGGTCTCTCCAGTACCAACAGACCGTGAGAAAAGCTTCGCCCTCATCTCCTGCCTTACCGGGAAAGCCCTGGAGTGGGCCAACGCTGTGTGTGGAGAGGATAAGGCGTTGGACCATTTTGAGGAGCTCATCTGCCATTTCCGGAAGGTATTCGACCACCCATCCAAAGGCAGAGCAGCAGGTGAGCTCCTCTATCATCTGAGGCAGGGGAAGAGGAGTGCTCAGGAGTTCGCGTTGGAATTTAGGACTTTGGCTGCCGGCGCTGGATGGAGCGACAGGGCCCTGATCGACCACTACCGTTGTAGTCTACGCGAGGACGTCCGTCGGGAGCTGGCCTGTAGAGACACCACCCTCAACTTCGACCAACTGGTGGATATGTCCATCAGGCTGGACAACATGCTGGCTACTCGGGGACGTCTAGATCGGGGTCTGGTTGTTCCATCCTCTCGCACTCTCTCTCCCGAACCTATGGAATTGGGAGGGATGGTGCGCAGGGAGACTGGAGGGGGTACCCGCTCGAGCACCATCTATGATCGCAGAGATCACACTGCTGATCGGTGCCGGGTTGGTTCCTCTGGGAATAGAGAAGGCAGGCAGGGCACTCTGGCATCACCCCAGGTGAGTAGGCACCATACTCATCCAGAGCCCTCTGCTGCACTTATGTTTGTCTCTGTCACCTTTCCGGATTTTTCCCTGCATTCCCAGTATAAGGCGCTAGTAGATTCAGGCGCGGCTGGGAATTTCATTAATAAAAATTTAGCTTATAGTTTAGGGATTCCTATTGTTTCTGTGGATATGCCTTTCCCTATTCATGCCTTAGATAGTCGACCAATAGGGTCAGGGTTTATCAGGGAGGTCACCGCACCTTTGTCTATGATAACGCAGGAGGGTCACAAGGAGAAGATTAGTCTTTTCCTTATTGATTCCCCTGCGTATTCTGTGGTGTTAGGCCTACCCTGGTTAACTACTCATAACCCCACTGTTTCTTGGCCACAGAGGGCTCTCACGGGGTGGTCGCGAGAGTGCTCAGGTAGGTGTGTAGGGGTTTCCGTTGGTGCTACTACGGTGGAAAGTCCAGACCAGGTTTCCACCGTGCGCATTCCCCCAGAATATGCCGATTTGGCACTCGCCTTCTGTAAAAAGAAGGCGACTCAATTACCACCCCATCGACAGGGGGATTGTGCGATAGATCTCCTGGTAGACGCTGCATATCCCAGGAGTCACGTGTATCCTCTGTCGCAAGCGGAGACAGTGGCTATGGATAATTATATCTCTGAATCCCTGCGTCAGGGGTTCATTCAGCCATCCATTTCACCCGCCTCTTCGAGTTTCTTTTTTGTGAAGAAGAAGGATGGCGGTTTACGCCCGTGCATTGATTATCGAGACCTTAATAAAATCACGGTAAAATATAGTTACCCGCTACCTTTGATTAATACAGTAATGGAGTCAATGCGCGGGGCCCGCTTCTTCACAAAATTGGATCTCAGGAGTGCGTACAATCTGGTGTGTATTAGGAGGGGTGATGAGTGGAAGACGGCATTTAGCACCACCTCAGGTCATTATGAGTACCTGGTCATGCCATATGGGTTGATGAATGCTCCATCAGTCTTCCAATCGTTTGTAGATGAGATCTTCAGGGACCTGAACGGGCAGGGTGTAGTGGTGTATATCGATGATATTTTGATATACTCTGCTACACGCGCTGAGCATGTGTCCTTGGTGCGCAGGGTGCTTGGTCGCCTGTTGGAGCATGATTTATATGTCAAGGCTGAGAAATGCTTGTTCTTCCAACAATCCATCTCCTTCCTAGGGCATCAGATTTCCACTTCAGGAGTGGAAATGGAGAGCGACCGCATTACAGCCGTGCGTAATTGGCCGACTCCAACCACGGTAAAGGAGGTGCAGCGTTTTTTAGGGTTTGCCAATTACTACCTGAGATTTATCCGGGGTTTTGGTCAGGTTGCAGCTCCCATTACCTCACTGCTAAAGGGGGGACCGGTGCGCTTGCAGTGGTCGGCCGAGGCGAATAGGGCTTTTGGTAAACTGAAGGCTCTGTTTACCTCGGCGCCTGTGTTGGCTCATCCGGATCCCTCTTTGCCATTCATAGTAGAGGTGGACGCATCCGAAGCTGGGATAGGAGCAGTGCTCTCTCAGCGTTCGGGTATGCCACCGAAGCTTCGCCCCTGTGCTTTCTTTTCGAAGAAGCTCAGCCCGGCGGAGCGTAACTATGATGTGGGGGACCGAGAGCTGTTAGCTGTCGTAAAAGCCTTGAAGGTGTGGAGGCATTGGCTTGAGGGGGCTAATCACCCTTTTCTCATCTGGACTGACCACCGCAATCTGGAGTACATCCGGCAGGCGAAGAGACTAAATCCTCGCCAGGCAAGGTGGGCCACTCGTTTTGTGTTTACGCTTACTTACAGACCAGGCTCCCAGAACGTCAAGGCAGACGCATTGTCTCGGCTGTATGACACAGAGGAGCGACCCATGGATCCCACTCCCATACTCCCAGAGTCGTGTTTGGTGGCGCCAGTAGTGTGGGAGCTGGACGCGGACATTGAGCGGGCGTCACGTGCAGAGCCCTCTCCTCCTGAGTGTCCAGCTGGTCGTCTGTACGTTCCGTCTGCTGTCCGCGACCGATTGATCTATTGGGCTCACACATCACCCTCCTCTGGTCATCCTGGGATAGGTCGGACGATGCGCTGTCTTGATGGGAGGTACTGGTGGCCCACTTTAGCTAAGGACGTGAGGATTTATGTTTCCTCCTGTTCGGTGTGCGCCCAGTGCAAGGCTCCTAGACACCTGCCTAGAGGTAAGCTTTTACCTTTACCCGTTCCTCAACGGCCGTGGTCGCACCTGTCAGTGGATTTTGTGACTGATCTTCCACCTTCACAGGGTTACACCACGATCCTGGTCGTTGTGGATCGGTTTTCTAAGTCCTGTCGTCTTCTCCCTTTGCCCGGTCTCCCTACGGCCTTACAAACTGCGGAGGCTCTGTTTACACATGTTTTCCGGCATTATGGGGTGCCTGAGGATATAGTGTCTGATCGGGGTCCCCAGTTCACGTCAAGGGTCTGGAAGGCGTTCATGGAACGTCTGGGGATCTCGGTTAGTCTTACCTCAGGTTTTCACCCCGAGAGTAATGGGCAGGTGGAGAGAGTTAACCAGGATGTGGGCAGGTTTCTGCGGTCCTATTGCCAGGACCGGCCAGGGGAATGGGCGAAGTTCGTGCCCTGGGCAGAGATAGCCCAGAACTCGCTACGTCACTCCTCTACTAACCTTACCCCTTTTCAATGTGTATTAGGGTATCAGCCGGTTCTGGCTCCTTGGCATCAGAGTCAGACCGAAGCTCCTGCGGTGGACAATTGGTTTCGGCACGCTGAGGAAACTTGGGAGGCAGCCCACGTCCACCTTCAGCGTGCCATAAGGCGCCAGAAAATTGGCGCAGACCGTCGCCGCAGTGAGGCCCCGGTGTTTGTACCAGGGGACAGGGTCTGGCTCTCGACCCGAAACCTGCCCCTCCGCCTGCTCTGCCGGAAGCTGTGTCCGCGGTTTGTGGGGCCGTTTAAAGTCCTGAGGAGAGTGAACGAGGTATGTTATAGATTACAACTGCCCATTAATTACCGTATTAACCCCTCGTTCCATGTGTCTCTCCTCAGGCCGGTGGTGGCTGGCCCGCTCCAGGAGGCTGAAGTGCGTGAAGTTCCTCCGCCTCCTCTAGACATCGAGGGGGCCCCGGCGTACGCTATTCGATCCATTTTGGATTCGAGACGTCGGGCGAGGGGCCTTCAGTACCTCGTGGACTGGGAGGGGTACGGGCCGGAGGAGAGATGCTGGGTTCCGGTGGAGGACGTTTTAGATCCTTCTATGTTAAAAGAATTCCACCGCCTCCATCCGGATCGCCCTGCACCTCGCCCTCCGGGTCGTCCCCGAGGCCGGTGTCGACGCGCTGCTGGAGCCGCGCGTCAGGGGGGGGGTAATGTCACGACTTCTGCCGAAGTCGTTGCCTCTCCTTGTCCGGGCGGTGTTCGGCGGTCGACTTCACCGGTCTTCTAGTCATCATCGATCCATTTTTCATTTTCCATTGGTTTTGTCTTGTCTTCCCACACACCTGTTGTCAATCCCATTCATTACCTGTTGTGTATTTAACCCTCTGTTTCCCTTCATGTGTTTGTCAGAGATTGTTCGTTGTCAAGTGTTGTGTGTTTTGTGTATAAGTGTGCGATGGGTCTTCATACCCAGATTTTGTATTATATTTTTTAGTGAGTGTTATGGAGCTTATTACTGGAACTTTTATTAAAGTACTCCATGCTACACTCTATTTTGACTCTCCTGCGCCTGACTTCCTCTGCCACTTATACACGCCATTGTGACAGTAGCGACTGTGTTGACTTCAAAATCTGGGGTGTGATCTACGTTTCTATTCAAGCGTTGACCGACATTGTAATGGCTCTATAGTATTGGAGAAAAGTTTAAAAAAACTGACCCTCCGTTACATCGTGACGTGTCATGCCGTAACATACAGCACGCATAAAGCAAATATTTCTGTCTTACAATCTCTCTCCACCAGGTGTAGCACTTCTCTCATCGTTTAAAAACAAGAAATGGACAGTGACGGGGGTAAGGGGGATACCTAGTCATTTTTTGCATCATCACTGTAAGCGATCACGACTCTCAAAGCCACTGTTTACTTCTAAAAACCCGATTCAAATTCGACACAAACCTTCAAATAGGTATGTAATGACACATTATATAAACTCTTTATAGTGTTTTATTTACATTTTAGAGGCGATAAGGTGATAAGTTGTAAAGATCGAGTGAAAAAAAGCCGTTTTCCCACACAACATCTCTCCTTCTCACTATCACGCATTAGTTTTGCTTCCCCACCCGCCACTTTTAAAAAGACCCGACGGAGCTCATTGCCTTCTTGAATTATGCAGAAACGGGCAGCGTGGAGGTCATGTCATTAATTTTGTTGGAAAGGGGAGAAATTGTGCTTTAGAATGGTATTGACATTACAGTTGATCTGGAAGTATTACGTTTTGGGGGCACTAAAATAAGGTCAATTGTACGGACCAAGGCGATGTACAAAGTGAGTGTGTTTACGTTAGCCTAGCTAGCTAACAAATAACGAAATTGCCTTCCCTTCAGGGAAAATAATTTTTGCCCCCTATCAAGCCTCAAGGTGACAGCTAACCTTTTAAAACGTTTAGTCGTATTTCGTATTACTGGTTAATATAAGGTATCTAGCTAACTAACTTAGCTAGCTAACTAACAACTTGGATAGCTAGCTAACATTAGCTTGTTCCAGTTAGTATTGTTGTCATGAATGTGGTGGTATGGTTATGTGAAATGACAATATTTTCTTGCAATATCAACACAATTTTGTTAAATGACTTATGTATTTACAGTTTGAAGTGGATCACAGACCAACACTACCGCCACATTGGGTCTGGACAGCAGCGGGGCCGCCACTGACGACCTGCATCCATCGTCAAGCACAAACAGGGCAGGCAGGGGAATTGAGGGTGTGCAACTTACATTTTCTATTCAATAAGTAAAATACATTTTTAGCAAAGATTGGCCTACTTTTGCATCTTTACAGAAAACGTGTTTTGATTGGAGCTTTGGAAATAGCAATTTGGATTAAATATGCTTTGTATAGCCTACTACTCAATATGCTACAAATGTATGCTCAGCTTTGTCAACTTCATGTGAAGAAGCACAGTGATTTTCGGCGCTGGATATTTCATGATTTGGATTTAGCCCATTTTCGATCAGACATACACTACATGACCAAAAGTATGTGGACACATGCTTATTGAACATCTCATTCCAAAACATGTGCATTAATATGGAGTTGGTTCCTCCTTTGCTGCTATAACAGCCTCCACTCTTCTGACAAGGCTTTCAACTAGATGTTGGAACATTGCTGCGGGGACTGGCTTCCATTCAGCCACAAGAGCATTAGTGAGGTCGGGCAGTAATGATGCGTGATTAGGCCTGGCTTGCAGTCGGCGTTCCAAACCATCCCAAAGGTGTTTATTGGGGTTGAGTTCAGGGCTCTCTGCAGGCCAGTCAAGTTCTTCCACAACGATCATTACAAACCATTTCTGTATGGACCTCACTTTGTGCACAGGGCAACAAAGTTGGAACCACAGAATTTTCTAGAATGTCATTGTATGCTGTAATGTTATGATTCCCCTTCACTGGAACTAAGGGGCTTAGCCTGAACCATGAAAAACAGCCCCAGATCATTATTCCTTCTCCACCAAATGTTACAGTTGGCACTACGCATTGGGGCAGATAGTGTTCTCCTGGCATCCGCCACACCCAGATTCCGTCAGACTGCCAGATGGTGAAGCGTAATTCATCACTCCAGAGAACGCGTTTCCACTGCTCCAATGATGGTCAGCTTTACACACTTGGCATCTGGAAGCAGTTTAACATTGCTTCCAGAGGCAGTTTGGAACTCGGTAGTGAGCGTTGCAACCCGAGAACGCGCTACACGCTTCAGCACTCGGCAGTCCCATTCTGTGAGCTTGTGTGGCCTACCACTTCACAGCTGACGTTTCCACTTCACAATAACAGCACTTACAGCTGACCGGGGCAGCTCTAGCAGGGCATAAATTTGACAAAGTGGCCTGTTAGAAAGGTAGCTTCCTATGACGGTGCCACATTGAAAGTCACTGAGCTCTTCAGTAAGGCCATTCTACTGCCAATGTTTGTCTATAGGGATTGCATGGCCGTGTGCTCGATTTTATACACCTGTCAGCAACAGTTGTGGCTGAAATAGCCAAATCCACTCATTTGAAGGGGTGATCACATAATTTTGTATGAAATGTTCTACCTCTCCCTGACTCAGTCTGTAATACATACATGTTTCAAGCAGACCATCATAATTCCTGTGCCCCATCTCCCCGTAGCACTCAAATCTGTAACCATGAAATGCTTTGAAAGGCTGGTCATTGCTCACATCAACACCATCATCCCAGACACCTTGACAAAAGTGCAACGTTAAACACCATAGTGCCCTCCAAGCTCATCACTTAGCTCAGGACCCTGGGACTGAACACCTACCTATGCAACTGGATACTGGAATTTGTGACGAGCCACCCCCAGGTGGTGAGGGTGGGCAACAACACATCCACCACCCTTAACACGGGCCCCTCAGGGGTTTGTGCTTAGTCCTCTGCATGGCAGCGCACAACTCCAACACCATCATTAAGTTTGCTTAATTTACGACACAACGGCGGTTGTCCTGATCACTGACGACGACGATGACAGTGTGCTGCCAGTACAACAACCTCTCCCTCAACGTCAGTAAGAAAAGAGCTAATTGCCCCCATTCCATATTGACAGGGCTGTAGTGGAGCGTGTCGAAAGCTTCCAAGTTCCTCTGTGTCCACATCTCTAAGGTGTTATCATGGTCCACACACACCAGCACAGTCGTGAAGAAGGCAGGAGGCTGAAATTACTTGGAATGGGCTCTCAAATCCTTAAAAAGTTCTACAGCTGCATTCCTCGTGTTATTATTTTTCTATTATTCCCTCTTTGTTTCTCTCTGCATCATCGGGAAGGTCCCATAAGTAGACATTTCACTGTTAGTCTACACCTGTTGTTTAAGAAGCATGTGACAAATACAATTTCATTTGATTTTGATCAGAGAGGAAGTGGGAAATACTGATAGATTCGAAAGATGTCCCTAATATAAAAGATATTTGTGAATGGATTTCTGTAGAGAGAGAGAGACACCTGTTTGCTTTAAGTGGGAGTCTTGATTAAAATGGAGAGGGTGTGTAGGAGGAGAGGAGGGGGTGAAAGAAAGGGTCACACGCTTTTCTTCAAACCCACTTTTCTTAAGACTCAGTGAAGCGTCAGAAAGAATGGCCTTCCCCGGAGCGTCTTCTCCAAATGAGATGTCTTTTTTTGAATAGGTGCACATGCTGCCCTGACGTTAACATGAAAGCCAGGTAAGATTTACTACTCCACACTGGCAGAGATGTTGACTGAGACAATGTCAACTCACAGAAGTCAATGCTGTGGCTTTTCCAGAACTCTGTGTCGGTGTTTGTCAGTGTGTGTCGATGGACGTGTTTAACTTTTCTTGTGGTGACCAGAAGTCCAGAAGTCCTTTGCTTTTGCTTTCTCTTAAGGGAATGTGCTTTTACTGCAATCATATATGCAGGATCGAGTCGTCCCCCGTATCTCATTTTGTGAACACAGTGTATTGGCATTGAATGTCTTTCCAGTCATTCTCAATAGCGTCCCCATCATTGTGAACACTCTAAATAAAAATGTCTGTTATTTGGTTTACAACCATTACACCCATCCATTCTGGAACATGGGAGAGAGGGCTTAGCAGGAGTCTCATGGGTGTGGATGTCAGTTACTGAATTGTTACGGTTACATGAGCCTGCCTCACAGTCTATTCCGATAGGAACAGCGTTCCACATAATGACACCAATTTATTTTCAAATGACTGCTGTAAATTGCCCATGTGCAATTGTAACTTGCAGTTTATTCCAACTTAAAAGCAGGTCCCTCGCAGTGTGGGGTAAAACCTAAGCAATTCTATTAGTAGTCTCCTCTTTTTTGAAGAGCTATTGAGATGAAACTACAATGGTGAAATAACGATAACACTTTCATACTTTCGGACACTCTTTCATAAGTCACCCTGGTTAGGGGAAATCTACTGTACCAAGTGTGTTGGGTTAGTGCTCTCTCACCCTTTCTCTCTATATCTCGCTCACACTCTCTCTCGCTCTCTTTCTCTCCAGGTATTAAGAGCAGAGGATTTCAAATTACATGGATGTTATTACATGGATGGCTGCCTTATTGAGCACCATTGACCGAGGGAAGGAGGCAGGCCTTTTCACAGGTGGAGACAAAGTTCATTAAAATTCCTCCAAGGCTGAGAATTCAATAATCCCCCTACCAGCTCCCGATGAGCTTGCTTGATTATGAACATTCATTAGAGTGTATCTCCCTCTCTTTTTCTCAATCTCTCACTTTGTTTAGGGCTTTCTAGGCTTGGAGTAACCATCTTAGACTCGTTGAAGGTTTAAATTGTGAAATCAGAATACAGTATGTGTAACAGTATAACTTTAAACCGTCCCCTCGCCCCGACACGGGCGCGAACCAGGGACCCTCTGCACACATCAACAACTGACACCCACGAAGCGTAGTTACCCATCGCTCCACAAAAGCCTCGGCCCTTGCAGAGCAAGGTGCAACACTACTTCTAGGTTTCAGAGCAAGTGACGTAACTGATTGAAACGCTAGTAGCGCGTACCTGCTAACTAGCTAGCCATTTCACATCCGTTACATATGCAGAATAAATGAACTTACGATCCTTTCCTTATAGTTACAGTATCTCTTGGGGTAAGCGTTGAAGAGTGCTATATATAGCCTACCTACATAGGCCATAGCCTGAACCTATGTTACCTTAGATACATACCCAGAATTCTTTCTTTGGATGATCTGCCATTCATAACCATTGCTCACCAGCAATCCCTTACGGAATGTACTTAGTCAATTACTAGTCTACTACTGTGTAATTAATGCTGAAATGTACTCTGCTGTCGGACTATACAGGGGAGGGCTGGATACACAGGTGGTGTCCATGGTGTGTAAAGAACAGATTTTGACACACTAGCTGTGTCCAAATACCTGTACTTGCATTCTAAATATGAGGCTTTTTGGGTATGCAAAAATATAACGTTTTATAGTATGCAAAATTGTTAAAATTGAGTAAGATCTTTCATCTGGTAGAATTCGCTGCATGCTATTGAGTTACAGAATCTTCTTTTCAGGCTAACGTGCTTTTGACAACAGCTGATAATCAGGTAAGGGGACTGGCTGTACCAAAATGAAGGGATGGCGGGAAACAACGCATTGTTCATGATATGATGCATTCTCGGTATGGGTGGGCCTAGTATTCTCGGTATGGGTGGGCCTAGTATATTGCCTAGTGCATACCTTTTAATGATGGGGTGTGGTGCCGTCTGTAGATGACGAAGTGTGCCTAGCACTGGGATTGAACCTACGATGCTCAGCCGTAGCTCACGGTTTAGGCCTGTCCTCAACTCCATCCCCAACACCTCAGCTCAGTGGTTTCCAAACCTTTTTTTGGTTACTGTTACCACCTACTGAATTTTGCTCTGCCCGGAGTACCCCTGAAGTTCCCACTCATGTGCATTTTACCAGGAAACCTATGGTCTCATGAGTCTTCTCAAGTACGCCTTGTGCGTAGTCCAAGTACCACCAGGGGTCCTAGTATCCCTGGTTGGGAATGCCTGCCCTAGCTCATCGCGAGCCTACTAGATCAGTGGTTCCCAACCAGGGGTACTAGGACCCCTGGGGGTACTATCCAAAGGGGATACTTGAGAAGACTCAAGAGATCATAGGGAAACTAAAATGTACATGAGGGGGGTACTTCAGGTGTACTACGAGCAGAGCAAAATTCTATTGGTGGTACAGTAACCGAAAAGGTTGGGAAACACTGTACTAGATGGTAAAAGGCACTCGCATTGCCCCTGGTGTACAGTTGGAAATTGCCATGGATAGAAAATGCCACAGCTTCACCATTACAAAATGTCTGGACAACACATAATCCACTTGAGGTGGGGCTGGGTTTGCTTCACTGTTCCATCCAGCCAATGCTGACTTGTTCACTGATGGCTGTTAATAACATGATTACAACAACACAACAATTGCCCTGAGAGTAAGCAGAAATGCAAGTTGTTTTGACACTCTATTGAAAGGAATTATGTATTTTGCTAGCTCATTTAAACTTGTCACACACATGGGCGCCACCACCCACACACCACCACTTGCCAGGCAGATTGTGACAAATGCTTTTTTCCCCAGAGGGAATCATTTAAATCATGCAGAGACCAAGCACATCAACAACAACACAACAGCATGTCAACGCTGTAATAGTAATTAAATAGATTGGAAACATTAGATGTGCTCGTCTAGTGGGGTAAGACAAACGACTCTGACTTGTCAGGGAAGGCTGAGGAGCAATAATCACTCACACACATTTACACACACATACACAATCAATCAGTGTCATAACGACTCCCTAACTTGGAGTAAGTCGCTCTGGACTTGTCACTGTGTAAGTGTGGTACCGCATTGTAACAGTTATAGCCTAATAAGCTATAACATGTCGTAGTTACCATTTGGCCCAAATAAAAAACTATATTCCTTAAATTCAAGAAAAAAAACATATAGTTACAATTAACTATGTCTAAACAACTCAATGTTATATGCCCACTTTCAATTTTGAGTTTATATCCAATTAAATGAACCATTTAATTTATCAGTTCCTTGAATTTGTCCTCTGATGTGACATTACAATTCATGATAATATAATGGTTTAATGATTGCCAAACAGACAATTATTGAGTTACTTCTGTCTTTAAATCAGTAAGAATTTTCGGCAATTTCAAATAAGCACAATAGAGATTGCATCATCTGTGGATCTGTTGGTGCGTTATGCTAATTGGAGTGGGTCTAGGTTTTCTGGGATGATGGTGTTGATGTGAGCCATGACCAGCCTTTCAAAGCACGTCATGGCTACAGACGTGAGTGCTACGGGTCAGTAGTCATTTAGGCAGGTTACCTTAGTGTTCTTGGGCACAGGTACTATGGTGGTCTGCTTAAAAAACATTGTTGGTATTACTGACTCGGACAGGGAGAGGTTGAAAATGTCAGTAAAGACACTTGCCAGTTGGTCAGCGCATGCTCACAGTACACGTCCTGGTAATCCGTCTGGCCACGCAGCCTTGTGATTGTTGACCTGTTTAAAGGTCTTACTCACATCGGCTGCGGAGAGCGTGATCGAACAGTCTTCCGGAATCAGCTGTGGCTCTCATGCATGTTTCAGTGTTATTTGCCTCGAAGCAAACATTGAAGTAGTTTAGCTCGTCTGGTAGGCTCGGGTCACTGGGCAGCTCTCGGCTGTGCTGCCCTTTGTCATCTGTAATGGTTTGCAAGCCCTGCCACATCTGACGAGCATCAGAGCCGGTGTAGTACAATTCGATCTTAGTCCTGTATTGAGGCTTTTCCTGTTTGATGGTTTGTTGGAGGGCATAGCAGGATTTCTTATAAGCTTCTGGGTTAGAGTCCCGCTCCTTGAAAGCGGCAGCTCTAGCCTTTAGCTCAGTGCGGATGCCTGTAATCCATGTCTTCTGGTTGGGGTATGTACGTACAGTCACTGTGGGGACGACTTCATCGATGCACTTATTGATGAAGCCAATGACTGATGTGGTGTACTCCTCAATGCCATCGGAGGAATATTCCAGTCTGTGCTAGCAAAACAGTCCTGTAGTTTAGCATCTGCTTCATCTGACCACTTTTAGTCACTAGTCACTGGTGCCTTCTGCTTACATTTTTGCTTGTATAATCAGGAATAAGGAGGATAGAATTATGGTCAGTATTGCCAAATGGAAGGCGAGAGAGAGCTTTGTATGCATCTCTGTGTGTGGAGTAAAGGTGGTCCAGAGTTTTTTTCCCTCTAGTTGCACATTTAACATGCTGGTAGAATTGAGGTAAAACGGATTTAAGTTTCCCTGCATTAAAGTCCCCGGCTACTAGGATCACCGCCTCTGGGTGAGTGTTTTCTTGTTTGCTTATGGCGGAATACAGCTCATTCAATGCTGTCTTAGTGCCATTCTCTGACAGGTGGTATGTAAACAGCTACAAAAAACGAAGAAAAAAATTTGTGAAAATCTCTAGGTAGATAGTGTGGTCTACAGCTTATCATGAGATATTCTATCTCAGACGAGCAATAGTTCGAGACTTCCTTAGATATACATATATATGTATTTACAAAAATACATCTGCCGCCCCTTGTCTTACCAGACACTGCTGTTCTATCCTGCCGGTACAGCGTATAACCAGCCAGCTGTATGTTGATAGTGTCGTCGTTCAGCCACGACTCCGTGAAGCATAAGATATTTCAGTTTTTAATGTCCCTTTGGTAGTTTAATCTTCAATTTTATTCTCCAAAGATTGCAGGTTTGCTAGCATAATGGAAAGAAGTGGTGGTTTATTCGATCACCTACGAATTCTCAGAAGGCAGCCTGCCCTCTGGCCCCTTTTTCTCTGCCTCCTCTTCAAGCAAATCACGGGGATCTGGGCCTGTTCCTGAGAAAGCAGTATATCATTTGTGTTGGGCTCATCAGACTCGTTACAGGAAAAAAGGGATTCTGCCAGTCCTTGGTGAGTAATCGCAGTTCTGATATCCAGAAGTTTTTTTTTTTGGTCATAAGAGACGGTAGCGGCAACAAAAAAATAAGTTACAAACAACGCAAATAAACAAACACGTAAAACGTCAGCCTTCTTCTCCCGCGCCATTGGGTAAGATTCACAGTAATTTCCCTAAACCTAGATTAAAATAAACTATCTTGCTTATTATATAATCAGGAGTTGGAACCGGTTCAGGGAACAGAACCGAAACAGAACCAAAAACCGTAACAATTTTTTTTTTCAGGGAACAGAAACAGAACAGAGAAGGTAAGTGAACCACACTGTTCCAGAACAGAACCGTTATTTTAAAAGTATAGGATTTGGTTAATAACGTTATTTTACGTTCCAGGCATTTTTCTAGTTCTACAAAAATACGCAACAAAGCGCCTATGCAAAATCCTCATTCTGTCACTCAGAAACCTATTCCAGTGTCTGCCTGCAAGCTGAAAATATTTGCCAGTGTGTGTGTGTTTAGGCTACCTGCCACTCCACCTTGCAAAGCATAGGCTACTGTACTAACAATACTAGCTTGAGTCGGAAGATACGGAGACAGAGTTTTAAATTGGCTAGAGAAGAATGGATTAACTTGTAATGCTAGTTAAGGATACTTTAGGCCTAGTTTTCACGTTTTACATTGGATTTATTAACTACAAAAGATAAGAGATGTTTTTAATTTTGGTGCCGCTCTGCACACACAAGCTTCTTAGCTAGCTAGCTCATGCTTGTTAGCTAGCTAGCTCAAAGGACATTCCAAGTTCTTCCATAGAAACCATTCCTCCTAGGTATAATTCTGTGGACCTAATTCAGATTATACATGTCATAACAAGATGCCCAGCGCTTCAAGCCTCAACCCTCTTGTTCTCTCCCCACCCCGCAAAATTTCAGTCGCATTTTGCGCCATAGGCTACACTTGTCTGTCCGTCATGCATGTAAACAACTAGCTTGCCTGCTCCATCCGCACGGATTGGTGATGTCATTTAATGAGCTAAATGTAAACACCTGTTGATGTCACGGGTTAAAAAATGTACAGAAAGGAGCTACATAAACCGTTACTTTTGGGGGGGTTCGAACTGTCTCAAAACCTTATTTTGCTGGTCAGAATAGTGGAATGGAATGGTGGTACTACCTCAAAACGGAACAGGGAACGTAAGTGAACCATATTGTTCCACAACAGAACCGTTATTTTATAAGCATAGGATCCATTTAATAACGTTATTTTACGGGATTTTTTCTAGTCCTAAAAGAAAAAACGCAACAAAGTGTCTATGCAAAGCCCTCATTCTGTCACTCTGAAACCTATTCCGGTGTCTGCCTGCAAGCTGAAAATCTTTGCCAGTGTGTGTGTGTTTAGGCTACCTGCCACCACAGTTTTTCAAGTAACATTGGAGCAATCATTGAAACCAAAAAATATTTCATGAGTCATTACACAGTTTCATTGTGCCAACCATGTGTCCTAAGACTTGCATGGCTTAATCTTTGGGACTAGAATATGGCAGGATCAACCAGGTAGAGCAGGGGGGGAACAGTCTCCAAAAGAAGCACGGCTGATGAGGGCCCCTCCCAGGAGTGAAACTGGTAGGGCAGACAGAGAGGGACCAAGGGGATGGATGGTCTAATGCACAGCCCGTTCTCATAATCTGCCATCTGCACCATCACTAGAGCCAGATAAAGGAACCAGAACCTCCCCAGGCGGCAGAGACAGACCCAGAGGTCGCTGGCGGAATGGTCATCTGCAGGGAGTGAGAACCAGGCGTGGTAGAATGAATAAATATTGCACTCAGAATCACTTAAAGGGATCAAAATTGCAACAGGATACAAATAGGTCTAATGCAAATAAGAGTTATCTGATTAAAAATAAGTCTAAAAAGGTCATTATAGAAGTTTATTAATTGGTTACGTTCCCCGGAGTGACAGCTATTTCCTCTGGTGTGACTCTATCTTAATTTCACACCAAGGTAACAAAGCTGTCTCACCATTGGAAATGTCAAGCTGTATGGCCCATGTTGGGCCTTATTGTCAACAGTAAGCCTTCCATATGTTTTCACCACTACATTGCTTTCTATACTTCAATTGTCCAAAAAAGATTTATTATTTTCATTATTACATTCAAAAGGTGTCCCACCAAAGGACTAAGAAACTGACCCATGGTATGGCCATGGCAGAGAAGTGAAACAGTTAGATAAATATTTCTGATACTTCCGATCTGATCAGGTCATGTGTTCCAGCCATGGCTTCTGTACTTCCTCATTGCAAGAGAACTCTTCCCAGAATTTTGTCACACCAAGTTGGCATTGCTTTTAGGGCCAAAATGTAATCAATCAGAACTATTTGGAAATGTCATGAATAGACTTGGGGACTATTGTTTCTTGAAAGAAACTTCTGTGTTACTATTAAACAAGTAGGTGACGGGAATTTTCTTTGTCTTTTCATGAATTTACTTAAGTTCAAAGTTCCACAACCTTACCTGGGGCAGTCCGACATTGGACAATTGTCACGTTCGGTTCGAAATTGCAAGAAAACAAATGATACACTGCATGAATGTACTTATGCTCCAAGTAAAGAAACTAAGCTTTTGGTATTATATCACAATTTTAGCTCATTTAAGTTAAGTTACATTAGTGTTTGCCATCGTGGACAAACAAAATGGACGTCACGTCAACTACCAACAATCAGCTGTTGTAATGACTGTTCATGTATGATATGCATCTTGATGTATGACGTTGCAGAGGTATGAATGGAATTTTGGTCAAGAGAAGCTTTCGTCTGTTTATGTTACATGTAATTTAGTAGGATAGGCTATGACATGAGTTCTCCATTGACCATGACCAAAACACAGAGAACCCATATAAATTCATTATTATGACCGTATTATAACGTACAGGTCTTCAGTTCCATGACCAAACAAATACAGAGAACCCTTTGATTATTATAAAAGTATTTACTTCATTAGGATAGCCTTGGAAGCCCAGGCTTCTTACTTTTCCGGTTTGAAAGCCAGGGTCCGACAGAGTCAGGATAGAAACTAGTAAAACGTTGCCACTTAACAAATCAATCAAGTGTTTCACATGGAAGGAGTTCCAAAGAGACGTTGTGTTTCAACAAAATACATCTGAATGGCAACTAGCTTGCATGCATAAGATACAAAACGAATGCTGCATAGGCTACAAAAACTTTGTCCAACATGGTAGGCAAAAAGACATGAACAAAACAAGAAACAAAACTAAACGGAAATAAATCCCTCTCCTGAGGGGGAAACGTCAAACGCGAGCCACCGTTTCCATTCGCACTCAAAATCAAAACTTTAAGTTTGCCAGATTTCCAATCGTCGAGCAAACAAGACAGGATTTTGGAAGGCTGGCCACGCGAAACTGTTGTTAGGAAGACAGGAATACAATCATAGAAGTACTGTGGAGAATGCTTGCCTGGATATGGAGCAGGCTCTGAGTATATCCCGGGAGAGCAAGGGCCTGATAAAATATCTGCTTCATTATTTATACTGGAGATCAGCTGCTATTTCACCGGAATAATAACACACCACTGTCTGAGGCTGCGTGTGTATGTGTGTACTTCCTGTTCTGTCCTGTGTACATAATGACCCACACCATAGACACATCCTGTGAATCCAGCCCTCCCAGTGGTTTCCTAACCATCTCGTCTTGAAGCACCTAAACCCCCTGATTCAAGACACCAATCAGCACCTACATCCCTGAAAGACCCCATTGGTCAACAACCTGTTGCATCCCCCAAAGACCAACCTATCAGCTTTCTACAACCTCGGGCAGCCCAGTTTGCTCAGTAGGAGTGAAATTCAATAATTAGTTGGCAGACACATAAAGAAGGATCATTGTTCAGGCAGACAATGTTGTTTGCTTTTTCTGCTGTTTCGCGAAGTACAAGATTGGAAGGACCTCCGGGAGCACAGGAATATCATATGAAGTTACAGAGCAGCCCAGACACGGCTAATTGATTAGCTTTCTCTGCGGAAAATCTATAGTCTCTATAATTGAAAAGTGAATCTGACATGGTAGCATTAGCATCACAATGGACACACAGGTGTTTATTAGAGCTAGCTTATTAGCAATGGATATCAATAGTGTAGATCATTATCAATCGAGTCTCATAGAAAAGCAAGGATGTTTTTCACGGGTTCGGCCAATAGGCCTATATGTACTTAGGCCTGAATTCTAACTTAAAATGAATGTGTATTGTTTGTCATGGGAATTTGGCTTTTGGAATTCAAGTCAATATACACAAACTGTAATAGAGTCAAAATGTATATGAAGTATTTACACCCCTTGACCTTTTCCACATTTTCTTGTGTTACTGTCTGAATTTAAAATGGGTTAAATTGAGATTGTGTCACTGGACTAAACACAATATGACATAATGTAAACGTGGAATTGTGTTTTTAGAAATATTTACTGTACACATTTGTAAACTGTTTAAAGCTGAAATGTCTTTGGTGAATAAATATTCAACCCCTTTGTTATGGCAAGCTTAAATACATTCAGGAGTAAAAGTTTGCTTAACAAATCACATAATAAATTGCATGGCATCACACTGTGTGCAATGATAGTGTTTAACATGATTATTGAATGACTACCTCATTTCTGTACCCCACACATACAATTATCTGTAAGGTCCCTCAGTTGAGCAGTGAATTAAAACACAGATTTAACCACAAAGATGTGCACCTATTGGTAGAGGGGTAAAAATATAAAAAGCAGACATTGAATATTCCTTTGAGCATGTTGAAGTTGTTTATTACACGTTGGAAGGCGTATCAATACACCCAGTCACTAGACAGATACAGACATCTTTCCTAACTCCGTTGCCGGAGAGCAAGAAAACTACTCAGGGATTTCACCATGAGGCCAATGGTGACTTAAACAGTAACAGAGTTTAATGGCTGTGAGAGGAGACCTCTGAGTATGGATCAACAACATTGTAGTTACTGCACAATACTAGCCTAAATGACAGAGTGAAAAGAAGGAAGCCTGTACAGAATACAAATATTCCAAAACATGCATCCTGTTTGCAATAAGGCACTAATGCAAAACTGTCCTGAATAGAAAGCATTATGTTTGGGGCAACTCCAACACAACACATGACACATCACATCACTCTTCATATTTGCAAGATGGCGTAGCAGTCGTACGTGTGTTTTGTCTTGTCCCGTGTAAATATCATTTTCCTCATTTTATTTTGTATATATTTTGTATATATTTTAATCTCACTTTCCATCTACGGACTGAATATGCTCTCCTGCAACCCGCCTCATCCAATGTGGTACGGATCTGCAATTTTTATACTTTAGAACCGGAACCCCCATCAGCAGCTAGACAGCTAACTAGCTACTAGCTAGTAGTCAGTTAGCCACTGCTAGCGGTCTTCACCGTTAACTCGGACACCAGCCAGCCTCAGCTCGGTCAATACCTGCCAGTCTGAACCTTTACACCGGATAATCGCAGATAGTTAGCTGCAATCCAAGTGGCTACTCCTGACTAACGTCTCTGTCTCGAAACAAGCACCAGTTAGCCTTGAGCTAGTCTTGAGCTAGCCTCGAGCTAGGCCCATCTCCTGGCTAGCCGAAGAGGTACACCAGCTAATTCTTGGGCTACAATACCTCTTTTGCCAATTGGCCTGGACCCTTTACTGCCGACGCGGGGCCCCGCCGATCCATCACAACTGGTCTGCCGACGTAATCGTTCGAGGTGGTTTCAACAGACTCTTCCGTTCCGACGTCGTCGAAGGCCCATCTGCTATCCCGGGCTCGCTAGCTGTCTGAATCACCGTGTCTCCAGCTCGCCTAGCGTAGTAGCAACTACTGAATGCCTCCCTGACTCACCTATTGCTCCTCATTGGACCCTATGATCACTCAGCTACATATGCCTCTCCCTAATGTTAATATGCCTTGTCTATTGCTGTTTTGGTTAGTTATTATTGTCTTATTTCAAAGTAGAGCTCCCAGCCCTGCCCACAATGCCTTAGATGGCCCTTTTTTCCCAACCCCCACACGGTGCGGTGACAAAACCTCTCTCATCACCACTCAATGCCTAGATTTACCTCCACTGTACTCACATCCTACAATACCCTTGTCTGTACATTATACCTTGAATCTATTCTTCCACGCCCAGAAATCTGCTCCTTTTACTCTCTGTTCCGAACGCACTAGATGACCAGTTCTTATAGCCTTTAGCCGTACTCTTATCCTACTCCTTTAAAGAGCAACCAAGGCTTTTATGGTTACAGAAGTCAACAAATGAGAGCGCCTGGGGAATAGGAGTGGTGCTGGGGGTTGCAGGTCCTGGCTTAACCTCTACTGGTGATGTAGAGGTTAACCCAGGCCCTGCAGCCCCCAGCCCCACTCCTATTCCCCAGGCGCTCTCATTTGTTGACTTCCGTAACCGTAAAAGCCTTGGTTTCATCCAAGTTAACATCAGAAGCCTCCTCCCTGAAAAAGTAAATATGACCAAGGCACTCTTCATATAATTAATTAAAATGCCTTTATTAGTATGGCATGTTCAATAGAAACAAAGTTTTAAAAATCCGACGTGTTTCGGGTGCATGGCCTTCGTCAGGGAGTACAAAAAAATAATACAATGTCCTCTTCAAATCAAAATCAAATAAAATAAAATTTTATTTGTCACATACACATGGTTAGCAGATGTTAATGCGACTGTAGCGAAATGCTTGTGCTTCTAGTTCCGACAATGCAGTAATAACCAACGAGTAATCTAACCTAACAATTCCACAACTACTACCTTATACACAACAAGTGTAAAGGGATAAAGAATATGTACATAAAGATATATGAATGAGTGATGGTACAGAACGGCATAGGCAAGATGCAGTAGATGGTATCGAGTACAGTATATACATATGAGATGAACAGCTTTACCAATTAGCCCTAATTAGAAGAGGGAGTGGTTACAAAATTGATTGGACACACCTAGTAAGCATACTATACACATTAAAAAGTGTAATACTGTAGCTATGTTATCATAAAAATACAACTCCAAGCTAGAAGTATCAGGTCACTTAGAAAGGTAGTTCTAACCTTAAATATGACTGGGAGAAGTGTCAAGAATAAGAAAGCAATATATTCCATAGTACACTGGAACACAGCAAAACATGAACAACAGTCTAAACATAGCTGAGGGCAATTGAGCAAAATGTCCACTAGAGGACAGCAAATGGACCCATCACGACCCTACAGGAAAGGTGAGAAATCCATATCTTCATTTAAACCAGGGTACTTAGTGGCCTGTAGTTTGTAAATCCATATCTTCATTTAAACCAGGGTACTTAGTGGCCTGTAGTTTGTAAATCCATATCTTCATTTAAACCAGGGTACTTAGTGGCCTGTAGTTGGTAAATCCATATCTTCATTTAAACCAGGGTACTTAGTGGCCTGTAGTTTGTAAATCCAAAAACTTTCCCTTTGGTTTAACTGTCGAAGATGGTCCCCTTTTCTAATAGAGGCCGGAACATGATCAATACCCATAGCTTGTAGGGAGGCAGGGTTGCCATGGTGGAAGGACTTGTAGTGCCTTGCCATGGGGTCGTCTTCATTGCCTACCCGTATGGCGTACTTGTGTTCCGCTAAGCGGTCTTGAAGGCGACATTCCAATCTATAGATGACATGAGTGGTTTTGCAGTTAATGAAATGCTTGACGTAATACTCCATTTTGGAAGCTGTGTCAAATAAAATACTTATTCTGTGCAATATTTCTGCAATGGTTACATTTAAAAGCGCCCTTGGGTTTGTGGTCAAGCCAAGTTTTTTGAGAGTCACCCGGAAGATAACTGTGAACTAATTTGTCATTTAGGGTAGGACATCTCTTAAAGCTTATGACTGGTGGCTCAGGAAAGACTTGGCGTAGTAGCGTATCACTTTGGTTGATTCCCCAATAATTTTTTATGATTCTTTTAATGTTCTCTGCTTCAGTGCTGTATTTTGTAACAAAATACACTCTCTCTGATGTATCACGAGGCACTCCTCTTCGTAACAAGTTCTCTCTGTCAAGTAATCCAGCCCTTATACCTGCATCTTTCAGGACCTGAACGCTGTAGCCCCGATTCAAGAAGCGATTCTCCAATTCAGCAGATTTGACACTGTAGTCTGTTTCCTGATCGCAAATTCTGCAGACTCTTTGGAATTGGCCATATGGAATATTCTCTTTTAGCCTTTTGGGGTGAACGCTGTCTGCCCTCAGAATGGTATTCCCATCTGTAGGCTTCCTAAAGATTGATGTGTGCAAACAACCTTTGTAATTTTTACTAATGTCGAGGTCCGAAAAATGTATGTTATCCTTGCTGTATGTACTCCATAGTTAGTTTGATGTTAGGGTTAATGCTGTTAAGGTATTGGTGGAAGGAAATAAGTTCATCTTCTGAGCCAGACCAAAACAGGCAAACATCATCAATAGAGTCCCCACCATATAATCCGGTCAAATAAATGGTTATTAGAAGGATCCAAAATGAAGTCATTTTCCCATTTACCCAAGTACAAACCAGCGTAGGAAGGGCTGTAGCAAGCTCCCATGGCACATCCTTTGACCTGTTTAAAAATACGCTCCTGAAAGATAAAGATGTTATGATTAAGAGTTCATTCAGTCAGTGAGACAATGAATTCTGTAGGAGGCATCTCAGTTTCAGGCCGGGGACTCAAGAAATGGTGCATAGCTGCCAAACCTTGTTGATGCTCAATGGTGGTGTATAGAGACTCCACATCCATGGTGACTAAAAAGGGAGCTGTACCTATATTGTTCAATTCCTTAATTTTGTTCAACACATCTGTGGTATCTTGAAGATAGGATGGAAGTGATGTCAGAAAAGGCTTAATAAAGTTTACAATGTACTTAGAGATGGGTTCTGTCAGACTTTCATTACCACTAATGACTGGTCTGCATGGGGGATTTTCAAGATTTCTGTGGACTTTTGGAAGAAGGTAAAAAAGAAGCCATACGCGGACTACCATTGAAAATACATTTCAACTCATTGTCTGAAATGTAACCATTCTCCTCAGCTCCTGTGAGGATCCCTTTCAATTCAGTTTTTAGGTCCTCTGTAGGGTTGAAGGTAAGAGATTGGTAGAATTCGTCATTATCTAATTGACGGTAGGCTTCTGTCACGTATTTGTCTTTACTCCACACTACTGTAGCGCCACCCTTATCTGCTTTTTTAACCACAATCCGTTCATTTTTGGACAATGATTCAACTGCATCCCTCTCTGTCTTAGAAAGATTACGTTGTGTTTGGCTGGAGTCAATTTTACCCTTAAATAGATTCTCCACATCAAAATTCACTTTCTTGGCAAATGTATTTAGTGTGGCATTCTGGACGATGGGACAAAAAAGTGAACTTGGGCTTAAAAGGTGTTTTTGAGGGAACAGAAACTGCCTGACCTGAGACACTGGCGTCTGTAGTTGGAGAGATGTTTTCCTTGTACCAGGCCTTCAAATGTAGATTCCTGTAGAAACGAAATAGGTCAATCTTTGTATTAAATTCATTAGTTGAATATGTGGGGGCAAAGGGACACTCCTTTAGACAATACCCTTATGCAATCATCAGAAAGAGGTTCTCCAGAAATGTTGATCACAGCCTTGTTCTGGTCCTGCTCCGTGTGGTTGGATAGTCTTGATTTCTTCCTCCCCCTCCGTGTTGGCCTCTTCCGCGTCCTCTCCCTCTCTTGTTGAGGAACCTGCATGACTCCTCTTCCTGATCTAATACATCTTGGGAGGAGCTGGCCTCTGAGTGTCTGGGGTGATCCTCATCGTCACTGCTTGTAAAGTTGAAAGAAAAAGATCTAGGCTTCCTTCTCTGCGGATGTGAATCTGAATTCTTGCGTGTTGGTTTTCTCCAGGCAAAGACCTTGCCATCTCTATAGTCTACTTCATCTCTTCTAAATTTTCTTAGCTTGTCTTGCTTCAATGTCAGAGTGAATGAGTCTACTTTCTCTTTCAAGATCTCATCACATTGTGCTTTGTTAGAATTGTCACTGTGTTCTGTGATTTTCCTTTTTACTTCTTCAATTTCTGTTTGGACTACTTGTCTGTCCTTTATAGAATCTTCTATTAGAAGTAGCATTAGGTCAAAAGAACACTTGTTGAGAATAGCCTCCCATTTATCTCTAAATTCAGTTTTACCTTGTGCTCCATTAGCTGGAAACTTCATAATACGGAGTCCTCTGGGGATTAGGCCTTTCCTCCAATAGTCAGACAAGGTGATAGAATTAAGGTCAAGTTTGGTATCTTTCTCCACAAGGTGTTGGAAGCCTCTGTAAGTCTTGTTTAAGTCCATTCCAGTATTCTCTGTGGCTGTCATCTCATCTAGCAATGAGGTAGTGGTAATAATCCTTTGGCCCTCTTCATGGGAATAGAAAAATCTTGTAGCCTCTTGGGTAAAATCCATAGTTTGAGTTGTAAAATGTCCTCAAAAACACTGAAAAAAATTACTGTGGAGTGGCTTCCTCTAAGCACCACCCAAGTGCTATGCTTAACTAGTAGAAAGTCCTTTTTAGTTTCCTGAGGTGGAATTGTCGTGCCCTCTTCACGACTGTCTTGGCGTGTTTGGACCATTCTAGTTTGTTGTTGATGTGGACACCAAGGAATTTGAAGCTCTCAACCTGCTCCACTACAGCCCCGTCGATGAGAATGGGGATGTGCTGGGTGCTCCTTTTCCTGTAGTCCTCAATCATCTCCTTAGTCTTGG
Organism: Salvelinus fontinalis; assembly: GCF_029448725.1. NCBI lineage: Eukaryota > Metazoa > Chordata > Actinopteri > Salmoniformes > Salmonidae > Salvelinus > Salvelinus fontinalis. The sequence goes on along the minus strand of NC_074679.1, from coordinate 40,699,654 downwards.
TTACGTTGAGGGATAGGTTGTTATTCTGGAACCACCCGGCCAGGTCTCTGACCTCCTCCCTATAGGTTGTCTCGTCGTTGTCTGTGATCAGGCCTACCACTGTTGTGTCGTTTGCAAACTTAATGATGGTGTTGGATTCGTGCCTGGCCATGCAGTCGTGGGTGAACAGGGAGTACAGGATGGGACTGAGCACACACCCCTGGGGAGCTCCAGTGTTGAGGATCAGTGTGGTAGATGTGTTGCTACCTACCCTCACCACCTGGGGGCGATCATCATCATAAATCCTCATAAATACACAGATGTCCTCAACATCTGAAAAAGTAATGATTACAGTCTTCTTCTCAAGTTCAGCCTGAGGATTATTTTCAATTAGCCCTCATTTGTTAAATCATCAATCGGAGTGTATCGTGTACACACCCTGGCACATTTTCTTTAGCCTTGAGCATTTAAATACACATTTGGGCCAAATGGGGAAAACAACCTGAGGCTGAACCATTACTACAGTATGTCTGGTCCTGAATGAGCACACAACACCCTCTAGCATCCTGTGTGTGAACTGCATGTCTGGGCGTAGAGGAGCTGGATCTGGAATGCAGGACATCTGTTGGACTTGGCAGTACTGTGGGAACTTGGAGCAGGAGAGTGCCAAAGACTGACTCACACACCCTCTGTCACGCATATACTGTATGCCTGCATGCAAGCATGCATGTGTGCAGACACACTTGCATTTAGGCATATACTGTATACACACACACACACACGCACACGCACACGCACACGCACACACACACACACATAAAAACAAGTCTGTCCGTCCGTCTGTCTGTCCTGTCTGTCTGTTACACAATTGTGGATTAAGCAACATAGATCTCGCTGTGTCTAGCAATCAGTCCTCCATTCCCATCATCTTTCAGGCATAGACAGTATTTCAGACAGTTTTAAAACTTATGGGACACAGACTAGAACACAATCTGCTGCATGCAGGGAGTAGAGTAGCTGCTCCAGTGTCCTTTCAATGATCTGGGCGAATGATACATTATATACACTACCCGGGTGACAGATGAGAATTACATCCGTCGCTCCAAACTCCATAATTCGTACTGTAAGAACTCGCCCGGTGCATTCCCAACTCCTCTGTTGACACCCATTCACTTGCACACACACCAGCACACAACCACACACACACACACACACACACACACACACACACACACACACACACACACACACACACACACACACACACACACACACACACACACACACACACACACACACACAAACAAACACACCAGCATACACACACAGACACATTGTGAGAATGGAAGCATACACACATGCAAAATGCTGCAGGCAGGGAGTACTTGCCCGAAAAGCCTAATCTCTGATGAAACAAGCTACTGTAAATGACACGTTGTTTGCTTAGCTAGCTAGCTAGCTACATGATAAATGCATAGGCTACCCCCGCGTATCTGAAAATACATGATCAATTGATGTCTAGTGATCATGACTAGCATGCAGTTACTGCTGTATAACTCTGATCGAGCTAAATGTGGAATAAACCTGAAATGTGGAGTTCTGAATATGCTCTTCAAGAGGTGATGATATTAAAACCTTGAAAACGGCACGTAGTTGTCACTGGTTTTAGCGGAGCCGCGGGTCTCCTTGCCACCCAGCAGCCAATTCGAACACTCTGCAGCGTATTGTGACATTTCATTGATAACGACCTATAGACAGTGCAACCGTCAAAAGGAATATGGGGAAATATAAACACACTTGAAATATAATGCCAGGCTGCCATTATCAATACGCATTTGTTGCTAATTGACTTTCCTGGTTAAATAGAGGTTAAATAAAATAATATCGTACGGGGAGAAGAGCAACATAATATTTGGTGTCTTTTTACATTCCAATTAAACACAGACTGACTTAAAGACCCAACTGTTCTCTATGTTTTTCCTTGTCAAACCGTTTAAAAGTAATTTTATGTTTTGACATGAATCATTGTGACAGTTATAGTGTTGTCTGTCAAGGGCTGGGCATGTTGCCGACGTAGCTCTGACTAGACAATGGGTTTCTATTGCCAGCTCTGGACAGACATGAATCAGCCTGAATCAAGGTTACTGTATCAATGCCAATGAAATTCAAACTTGTGTCATGTTTTTTTCGTTTTTTTTTTAGCACTGGAGTTAGACATGGGGAAAATCAGAGGGGATACAGGCAGGAGAGAGATACAGGTTGAAGGGTTGGAGCGGTGATTAAACCCTGGTCCTTGGTGGGGAGAGGAGTATACAGGTTTCTAACCCAGGAGCATTTCAACTAGATGACGGGCTCTCCACAATCTTGTGTGGTCTTGGCCTAAATTCTAAAACACTAATTCCAAATTGACCAAATTGTCCTTATGGGTGTTCAGTCAGTCTGTCTGTCTGACATACATACAATTCATAAATGATAAAATAATATTACTCATAAGTAACATGCAGCATAAATAATCAAATACATTTATGAATTCCCGGGACCCCCCACACATACAGTGCCGTTCGAAAAGTATTCAGACCCCTTGACTTTTTCCACATTTTGTTAGGTTACAGCCTTATTCTAAAATTGATTTAATTGTTTTTTCCCCCTCATCAATCCACACACAATACCACATAATGACAAAGCAAAAGCAGGATTTTAGAAATGTTTGCTAATATGTCAACAAAATAAAAATGAAATATCACCTTTACCACTTATTTTGGGGCGGCAGGTGGTTAGAGCGTTGGGCCAGTAACTGAAAGGTTGCTAGATTGAATCCCCGAGCTGACAAGGTAAAAATTTGTCGTTCTACCCCTGAACAAGGCAGTTAACCCACTGTTCCTAGGGCGTCATTGTAAATAATAATTTGTTCTTAACTGACTTGCCTAGTTAAAGGAAGGTTAAATAATAAAAGTATTCAGACACTTTACTCTGTACTTTGTTGAAGCACCTTTGGCAGCGATTACAGCCTCAAGTCTTCTTGGGTATGACACTACAACCTTGGCACACCTGTATTTGGGGAGTTTCTCCCATTCTTTTCTGCAGATCTGTCAAGCTCTGTCAGGTTGGATGGGGAGCATCACTGCATAGCTAGTTTCAGGTCTCTCCAGAGATGTTCGATCAGGTTCAAGTCCGGGCTCTGGCTGGGCCACTCAAAGCCATTCAGAGACTTGTTCTGAAGCCACTCCTGCGTTGTCTTGGCTGTGTGCTTAGGGTTGTTGTCCTGCTGGAAGGTGAACCTTCGCCCCAGTCTGATGTCCTGAGCATTCTGGAGCAGGTTTTCATTAAGGATCTCTTTGTACATTGCTCCGTACATCTTTCCCTCGATCCTGAATAGTTTCCCACTCCCTGTCGCTGAATAACATCCCCACAGCATGATGCTTCCACCACCATGCTTCACCGTAGGGATGGTGCCAGGTTTCCTCCAGACTTGACGCTTGGCATTCAGGCCAAAGAGTTCAATCTTGGTTTCATCAGATCAGAGAATGTTGTTTCTCATGGTCTGAGAGTCTTTAGATGCCTTGGCAAACTCCAAGCGGGCTGTCATGTGCCTTTTACTGAGGAGTGGCTTCCGTTCGGCCACTCTACCATGAAGACCTGATTGGTGGAGGGGGGCAGAGATGATTGCCCTTCTAGAAGTTTCTCCCATCTCTACAGAGGAACTCTAGAGCTCTGATAGACTGACCATCGGGTTTTTTGTCACCTTCCTGACCAAGGCCCTTCTCCCCCAATTGCTCAGTCTTGGCGGTTCCAAACTTCGTCCATTTAAGATTGATGGAGGCCACTGTGTTCTTGGGGACCTTCAATGCTGCAGAAATGTTTTGGTACCCTTCCCCAGATCTGTGCCCTGACACAATCCTGTCTCGGAGCTCTACGGACAATTCCTACGACCCCATGGCTTGGTTTTTGCTCTGACATGCACTGTAAACTGTGGGACCTTATATTGACAGGTGTGTGCCTTTCCAAATCATGTCTAATCAATTGAATTCACCACAGGTGTACTCCAATCAAGTTGTAGAAACATCTCAAGGATGATCAATGGAAGCAGGATGCACCTGAGCTCAATTTTGAGTCTCATAGCAAAGGGTCTGAATACTTATGTCAATAAGGTAATTCTGTTTTTGCTTTGTCATTATGGTGTATTGTGTGTAGATTGCTGAAGATGTTTTTTTATCTAATCCATTTTAGATAAGGCTATAACGTAACAAAATGTGGAAAAAGTCAAGGGGTCTGAATACTTTCCGAAGGCACTGTAAAACGTTCATCTGTAGCTCAGTTGGTAGAACGTGGTGCTTGCAATGCCATGATAGTGTGTTCAATTCCTGGAACCACCCATATGTAAAATGCATGCACGCATTACTGTAAGAGGTTTTGGATAAAAGTGTCTGCTAAATGGCATGTATTATGTTGTATTAAATTGTGTGCATGCATGACTGTAAGTCGCTTTGGATAAAAGCGGCTCGTAAATGGCATATATTATTGTACATACATTTGAAATCTATGTAATCTAGATCTGAATTCCAAAACACAAATGTATGACCAAATTGTCCTTATTTGTGTACAGTATGATAATCGTGTGATAAGTATAGCCAGGATGTCACCAGCAGTCCTCATTGTTCCTCTAAGTCAGTCCTGACACTTACATACAGCTCTTAAATTACCACGGGACACCTTTACTGACTAAGGGCACAAGGGTAAAACCAACTGGTACCGAGTTGCACCTGTTACTCTTTGATGGTAGGTAATGAAGACAAGAAAGCTGTATCTATCTACTGATGACTTTTATATCCACTTAACACTACTTCACGTCTTTTGCCTTTTGTTCTACATTTAACATTGCAGATGCTCTAGTCTACAAGATAGCAGGTGCTAACGTTGCATCGTTGCACAATAAACCTTCAGGACCATGTCAAGCCTCTAACCCTGAATAAAGCCCCATTTATACCTGCCTCTTACATACGTCCTTCATCCTGATCTTGTTCTGATCTTGCCAGTTTACACTTAAAAGATCTGATCGAAATCAGTTCACAATGCGTCTTTTAATCGTCTACAACCGTCTAAAAATGTGGGCACATTCAGAATGACGATGAGATCAGGACAAAGTGCGAAGGTTAGAACCAGGTATAAACGTGGCTTCAATCTGCCAATCACTTATCCAATATTTTCTGTAGCTAGTCTCTCTAGACATCCGGGTTGCCTCCCGCAATTTTGAACACGTCTGTACTTAATACAACGTCAGTTGAGCATTGAGAAGTCGTCTGTCTGAAAAAGACCAACCCCGGATTTGTTTTTTCTTATCAAAGTTGCCAAAAGTGTTCCTGAATGTTAGCCATGTCGGGGGAAGAACTATAGTTTCAGTCCACTTGAATGACTCTTGTGTTCCAATGTCACGTGACACCATAAACACCGACTTGGCCCAGTAAAGGATAAATAGTGGGAAAGCTTAGCGGTTCAATGATGATAAGAACCTCATACTGGTTACAGTGCCATTGGGGGAAGAAAACATTTGTTACAGGTCTTAAAGTGGGCCATGAGGAAACTAACTGCATGATTGGCTTTAGCTGAGTGTGTGGGTGTGTGTGTGTGTGTGATTGTTTGTGTGTGTGCTTGCATGTGTGTGTGCATGTTTATGGAGAAGGAAAAGCTTTAACTGAAAGAGAAAGGAATAGGGTCATGTGGAGATAATGGCACCATGCAGAGGTCTGCTCCCGTTTCCTCGCTCTCTGTCATGGAAATGAAGTTTGGAGGTTTTCTGGCAGACCACCGTGTCCACTACGCACCCTCTTTAACCAGCCAACAACACACAACACACTACCTCGTTGTGCTGCCAGTTACAAAACCAGATCCCAGTCTATTGATCTTAAAAGCAGTTCAATGACAGAGAAAGAACGGGTGATGAAACAAGGGACGAGCACAAGGTCCCATAGTGGAATGAGAACCCCAGTCTCCTTCCAAAGACGGACTCTCTATCCACTGTCCTAATAAGAATATCTATATTGGTGAAGAGCCTAAGGCGTCAATCATCTAGGGTCACTACAAAAGCAAGACAACAATGGTGGGTCAAATTTATTAAATTGTACTCCACTTGTATTTTACAGATGCTCTTATTCAAAGTGACTTGCTCAGGGACACATGGACAGATTTTTCAACTTGTCAGCTCAGGATTCGAACAAGCGACCTTTCGGTTGCTGGCCCAACGTGCTTATCCACTAGGCAAGCATGGTAGTGCCCTTCACGTTGACAATACAATTACTTACTACTATGACTCTAGGACGGTACGCTCTTATTTAAGACATGTGGAGTGAGCTGGGCTTCCGTTCTGGGATTTTACAAGAATTATTAGTAAGGTAAGTGTTACGTTCCCCAGTTTCTGTGTTGTGGTTTGTATATTTGTATGTATTTCAGGAAATGGTGTCCTGGAATCCCCCAAGCAGCTGATTGGTCGACTCCATGGCTAATTGGAGCTGACCCCGCCCCCTCGTCAGGATACAGCTGTATCCCATTAGACTCCTTCTCCAGCTATAAAAGCCAGTGTTCTGTTGTTCAGAAGGGGAGATGATTGCTGAGGGGAGAGAGATGAGGGTGATAACCAGTGTTGGTTGTTGTTAGGAGATGAGGCAGATGAGTGTGTCCTGTGGTCTCGTTGTTGGTCTGTATAATTGTTGTCAAGTATTTTGTAGTTTTCCTGAGGTATGTTTATGTCCAAAGGACGGTTTTGATTATTGAAATTGTTTTGTTACTCTTTTTTTGTTCCCGGGGGGAAGGGTAAGGCACCTTGGGAGTGCTTAGGCAAGAGGCCTGCGGGCATACATATACCTGTAGTATGTACTCTGTCTATGTACACTAGGTAAGACATGGGCAGACCGTCCCCTGTATTTTGGTTAGTGCACCAGGTGGTGTTAGGTAGGTAGTGGGAAGGTAGGAGAGGGGGCTTTGATATTTACTTTCTTTGCTTTGGTTCTGTCCATCCCCTTTTCCCCAAAATTACCGTGTGATGGAATAAATTCCCTGTAAACGGTAATTCTCTGCCTTTTGTGATCCATACCTCTTTCACTCCACGGGGAGTTGAGTTGTAGCAGGGTGTTGCGTTCCCTATTCCTAGAGGCGGATGTAACAGTAAGTCATTCACAGATTTGACGGTTTAATCCACAACCATGCAGGTTTGTGTCCTTCATGTTGACAATACGACTACTTTCCTGCAGTTACGACAAATCAGGCCAGTTTGCGAGGTTAAGGGAAGTGGTTCCCAGCTCCTGTACGTGTTTATAATTTCAGGTTCGGTCCATAACCATTCAGGGTAGTTGGTGCCCTTCATGTTGACTTACTGATGTAATATTATTACGTCAAATCGAGTCACGCTTCTTAGACCATAGAAACAAGAAGCTTCTGTCCAAAACCGGTCTCCTGGTTGGCCTGAGCTGGGCTTCTATACAGGATGCATACAAGGGTTGTTCAAGGTAGCTACTGTATGTGTTACATTTCTGATATGAGGTTTGGTTTAAAGGGGTAATCCGCGACACACTCAAACTCATAGACAGAGCTATGGATGCAAGGACTGACCATCCATGAGACCCCCAAAAAACTCTAACCATTTTTTGAATTTTAACTGTTATTTACAAACAATGGAATAAAACCGGCGTATATTTTGGGGTTTCTGATGGGTTACGACAGTTGAACTAAGCTACTGCGGCATTTATAAGTTATTCTCCACGGCTGTATACTGTATAATTAATGTTAAAGTTTAAAAAGAATGCCCCAGTCCTGGATTGCCCCTTTAAGATCAGATGGTCTATTTTAAAGGGTTTGGTGTCAAATACCTCAAGGGTCACTCCACTAGCAGTTGTCTTGCTTTACACCCTATGGGTCAGGCCGTTGGGTGATAGGCACGCGTGGGTTTAAATTATATTTGAAATCTTTCAAACACTTTTAGTGTTTGTTTTAGTTGGACTGGAATGCGGGTTTCCACTTTTGCTACTTCCTGCTAATAAGCTATTGGTTCCATTGTGCCAGACAAGACCAATCGAGGCCAAATAGACCACTTTGAATTGATTTCAAATAGAATTTGAATCCAGGTCTTGCCAGGCCACGGTACTTTGTCCTACGACAATCTGGGTTGAGTGCAGGGATGCCTGACCATACACACCCAGTCAAAATTAAGGGAAGAATGTAAGAGGATTGTGATCATGACTCATTAGAGAAAAGCGATGGTCATTTCTGACCATTCACACTCTCATTGTGTCACTAACAGGTTCCCAAATCAGCTTGAATGTGTGTGTATCAGGATAATGAGGGGACCAGTTAAAGAGCGGTGCTGCTTTGTGTATCTTGTATAAACCCAGTACACACACACACACACACACACACACACTCTCCAATGTGTTCTGCTCGGGGGGCCCTCATCCACACTTCTCATTTTCCCCTTCCTCCATTCTCCTTTACCTCCTATTTTCCCCCTCATCCTCTTTACCTCTTCTTCCTCTACATGTCTCCCCCTTTCCCCATTTGCTATCCTCCATTTCCTCCTCTGCCTCACCCCTCCCTCCTTTCCTCCCCCTTTCCCTTCCCTCTCTATCCACCTCGCCCTGACGTCTGTGCTATTCTGTGCAGTATTTGGCAGGCGAGCCAGACCACAAGTTCACCCAGGAGGCTTGGTTTCACTCGAGCCCTACGGCCACGTGTAAACACATGTTATAACCTGTCATAGAGAGTGCGTCGGGAGTCACGCTCCTCTCGGAAATAAAAACACAGGCGTTCAGTCTCCAACACGTCTGTGGTTTCGCTGTTGTGGACCATAACCAACGCTGTCGTGTTTGAGGTGTCTCGCCCACTGAATGTGTATCTCTTTGTTTTGTTTCGAGATGGGTCGTCGGGTGCATAGGCACACACACGCACGTTCACACGTACGTGTGTGTGTCCCCCCCCCCCCCCCTTTGCTGCCATAACAGCATCCACTCTTCTGGGAAGGCATTCCACTAGATGTTGGAACATTGCTGTGGGGACTTGCTTCCATTCAGCCACAAGAGCATTAGCGAGGTCGGGTATTGACGTTGGGCGATTAGGCCTGGCTCGCAGTCGGTGTTCCAATTCAGCCCAAAGGTGGTCGATGGGGTCGAGGTCAGGGCTCTGTGCAGGCCAGTCAAGTTCTTCCATACCGATCTGAATGTATGGACCTCACTTTGTGCACGGGGGCATTGTCATGCTGAAACAGGAAAGTGCCTTCCCCAAACTGTTGCCACAAATTTGGAAGCACAAAATCGTCTAGACTGTACGCTGTAATTGTATGCTGTAACGTTAAGATTTCCTTTCACTGGAACTAAGGGGCCTAGTACGAACCATGAAAAGCAGCCCTAGACCATTATTCCTCCTCCACCAAACTTTACAGTTGGCATTATGCATTCGGGCAGGTATCGTTCTCCTGGCATCCGCCAAACCCCGATTTGTCACTCAGACTGCCAGATGGTGAACCGTGACTCATCACTCCAGAGAACGCGTTTCTACTGCTCCAGATGGCGGTGAGCTTTACACCACTCCAGCCGTCGCTTGGCATTGCACACGGTGATGTTAGGCTTGTGTGCGGCTGCTCAGCCATTGAAACCCATTTCATGCAGCTCCCGACGAACAGTTGTTGTGCTGACGTTGCTTCCAGAGTTAGTTTGTAACTCGGTAGTGAGTGTTGCAACCGAGGTGAGAATTTTTACGCGCTTCAGCACTTGGCGGTCCCGTTCTGTGAGCTTGTGTGGCCTACCACTTCACGGCTGAGCCGTTGTTGCTCCTAGATGTTTGCACTTCACAATAACAGCACTTACAGTTGACCAGGGAAGCTCTAGCAGGGCAAAATTTGACGAACTGACTTGTTGGAAAGGTAGCATCCTATGACGGTGCCATGTTGAAATTCACTGAGCTCTTCTACTGCCAATGTTTGTCTATGGAGATTGCATGGCTGTGTGCTCGATTTTATACAGCTGTTAGCAACAGAAATCCAATGACAGCTAATTTTCAGTTTTCCCCTCCCCACTCAGACCAATCTTAGAAAGTCCTTTCAAAATTCTTGATTGAGAAATTGCTATTTGCTAAGAAGCTATTTTTGTTTCTTTTTGACATTTTTAATTGAAAACAATCACAGTAAGGTACTTAATTGTTACCCAGAAAGGATTTGATATTGTGATAAAAACAGCTGCATTGGACTTTTTAACTCCCTGAACAGTTCTTCCATTCTTTCAGCACCGCTCTCGCTCTCTCTCTCACCTACACCCCATCGGCACTCACACAGACAGAAGTCGCAGAGTAGCAAATCAGTCAGCAGCAACAACTTTATTTTACTTTCTGTCCCTCTACTCTCCTGTATTTTTTTTGAAAAGCAGCACTACACAGGATTGAGCATATGGATGAAGACGGGGGGGGGCATCAGTTTATGGACCTCTCCTAGAAATTGTTTGAGAATGTTGGATGGTTTGATGACGTTAAAATACATGTTGGTTTGAGTCTACGTCAGGGAGGTGAGGTCTGTCATCCGACCACAAACAGAGTCAGTAACCCTTTAGTCAGTGGTTTTCATTCTCACACCAGCCCCGTCTCGACCCAAACCAAATGTATGTCTGCCTGTCTTTCCCATGGACAACTAAAAACCCCTTCAGTCACGTCACACCATACAACTGACACACACACCTTCTTAAGCCATCTAGACACCACCTGTCCTTAGCGTGCCTCAACTCCTGCCACACACCTTAGAGCTCAGTGTACCAAAACGTCATGGTGAACAAGGCACTTTGTTTATCTTGACAATTCAACCATGAGAGCACCAACTGTAAATGTTTGATGTTCTACACGTGGCGTAAGTCTGGGTTGTCAACATAAATGCAGTACCACGTTAGCCATAAAGCTTTCAGGAAACTCGCCTCAGGTCTTGGAGACACTGTCATCTCCCTCGACCCATTACATCTCTGTACACCCCTGGCTTATCGCTAACCAACATCGCTAACACAAACCATCACCAACAGCAAATAGCTCTGGGATTACAGCTAGCTAGCTACGGATCCTCGGTAATAACTACAGTACACATATTGCCTCCGTTTCTGGTTAACATGCTGTGCTTTGCTCTCCGGCTCACTTTCTCCTTCTCGCATCGTCTGTCAGGTTAAAACGACAATATGGCGGAGATCGATACAGCGCTAACCTCTGTGTTCTAGGTGGTGTGGTAACATGAAAGGTGTACTAGGAGGTGTCTGAGTCTAGATGGTTCTAAGCAGTCTACTCTACGTGGTTGTGAATAGTGTTGTAACACCCCCTCATACACACGAAATGGGAGTATGACACAATGTCTTAAATAAAAAGCATTACAAGTGCATCGGCATACAAAACATTACCATGGTGTAAAAACAAACATTAACATTAAAAACCATATAAATAAATGAATATCATATTTTATATATTTATATATAGATGGGTACTTTTGCTTTCTACCTTGTTCAGTAATTTGGTTTTCATTTTGAAAGGAGCCAGGTTAGAAGTTAATGTGGACTGTAACTAGAGAACTTATTCATGATTAGCAAACGGGGATGAAGGCGTTGATAAAGCGTGTCAGCGGTTAACCTTTTCAGTCTCTCCTCTCAGTCAACTTACTACCATAGGTAGCAGAGCATCAGTCCATGCTCTTAAGTCTCTTGGTTCTGTTCTGTTGTTTTCTAGTGGAAAGTTGGTCTCCTTCCAGAAAGGAAGTTCATGAGATTTGGAACTTCGGAACGTAACATGTTCTGTTCTGAGTGTTGACAGTCCAGTTTTGAAAGCACCTCATCTTCCTTTTATTCTCCTTTTTATACAAAAATAAACATTCTCTCTTCCTCTTTTTCAGCCGCGTTTAGTTGTTCATAGAACTAGAGGCATCTCTTCCTCTCTGTCTGGTCCGATCTCTTGCCGTAGCTCTGTTCCAGATACTGCCTCACATCCTTCAGGTTGTAGAAAAAGGGTCCCTTCCCTCCAAGGTAGGCGATCTTCCTCCTCTGCACGATGCACACCCTCTCGTTGGACACGCCGTAGGCCACGTTAGCATTGTTGTCCATGCAGTCGGCCACCAGCTGGCACTGAGATGGCAGGCTGAAGGACTCAATCAGCTTCTTGGCCGCCACCACCCTCTCCTCCAGTGATCGGTGCTTCCTGACCTCGAAGGAGCGCGGGCCCATGGCGGGCGCCACCCAGCCGTCCGAGGGGTGTGCCTCGTCGATGTAGACCAGCAGGAAGTCGGCCACGTCTGAGAACTCCTCCACCAGCCGCCGGAAGGCGGGCAGGTGGCTGATGAAGGGAGGTCAGGTGGCCGAGCCGAAGTTCACCACAAGAGGGCGGTCCGACGACTCAAAGTCCAGCAGGCGGCACTCGTCCCCGGGATGAGGGCCCGTGGTGGTGGTCAAGCTGCTCCGCCGCCGGAAGCTACCAGGAACCTTGACCACTTTGGAGTTGGGTGCCTCAAAACCCAGTTTAACCTGCATAGGAGAGGAGGGAGAAAGAGAGGTTGGTTAACAACTGTTTGTATTGAGAATAACAGTCTTTCTAAAAGAATAGAAAGGTTTTGGTTTTGACAGTCAATCAAGTGTAGACCAGGCACAATAATATATACTGTACATTCATACATACACACTCGTACACACATGCCCACAACCATGCACACCCACAAAACACTAAATAATGCTTGACATGTTGTGAGGTGTCAAGTGCTAGACAGGACGTAATGGAAAATTGCACATTGAACTCACTGAGAATAACAAGCGCACAAAGCTGTCAATCAGGGCAAGCCTCAAGAATGAGTGTGTGTGTTAGTTGTGCGTGGATCCGCTGTTTGTTCACCTGCACCCATTAAATTATTGCATCTGAGCTCCTAGAGTGTGAGGCTTTTCTTGTTCAAGTGTTTACCCGCCCGCAATTGCTAATTACCCATCCGCAACCGCCTGACTAAGCCTTCAGAAAGTTTTCACACCCCTTGACTTTTTCCACAATTTGTTGTGTTACAAGGTGGGATTAAAATTGTACATTTTTGTCAATGATCTACACAAAATACTCTGTAATGTCAAAGTGGGATTTTTTTTTTAAACATTTGTAAAAGAAAGAACATAAAATATAAAACACGAATGTATCTCGATTTCCAGTTTTGAAAGCACCTCACCTTCCTTTTATTCTCTTTTTATACAAAAATAAACATTCTCTCTTCCTCTTTTTCAGCCGTGTTTAGTTGTTCATAGAACTAGAGGCATCTCTTCCTCTCTGTCTGGTCCGATCTCTTGCCGTAGCTCTGTTCCAGATACTGCCTCACATCCTTCAGGTTGTAGAAAAAGGGTCCCTTCCCTCCAAGGTAGGCGATCTTCCTCCTCTGCACGATGCACACCCTCTCGTTGGACACGCCGTAGGCCACGTTAGCATTGTTGTCCATGTATTCAACCCTCTAGAATCATGTTTGGTAGCAATTACAGCTGTGAGTCTTTCTGGGTAACTCTAAAAGCTTTGCAAACCTGGATTGTACAATATTTGCATATTATTATTCTTCAATCTCCAAGCAGTTGACCATTGCTAGACAGCATTTTAACGTCTTGCCATCGATTTTAAAGTCTATTTAAATCAAAACTGTAAGTCAATCAGGAACGTACAATGTCATCATGGTATTCAACTCCAGTGTATTTTTGGCTTTGTGTTTTAGTTTATTATCCTGCTGAAAGGTGAATTCGTCTCCAAGTGTCTGTTGGAAATTCCTCTAGGATTTTGACTGTGTTTAGCACTATTCTGTTTATTTTTATCCTAAAAAAAACTCCCTAGTCCTTGCCGATGACAGGCATACCCATAACATGATGCAGCCAGCACCATGCTTGAAAATCAGGAGTGGTACTCAGTGACGTGTTGAGTTGGATTTGCTTTGTATTCAGGACATAAAGTGAATTACTTTGCCACATTTCTTGCAGTTTTACTTTAGTGCCTTACTGCAAACAGGATGCATGTTTTGAAGGGGGAAAAAAATTCTGTACAGGCTTCCTTCTTTTCACTTTGTTAATCTGTATTAGAAATTCACTGCTCCACTGAGGGACCATACCGATAATTGTATGTGTGGGGTACAAAGATGAGGTAGTCATTCAAAAATCATGTTTAACACTATAGTCCATGCTAATTATTTAGTGAATCGTTAAGCACATTTTTACTCCTGAACTTATTTATGCTTGCCATTACAAAAGGGTTAAATACTTATTTCTAAAATCATAATTCCACGTTGATATTATTGGGTATCGTGTGTAGGCCAGTGACTCAAAATCTAAATGTAATCCATTATTAATCCAGGATCCACAACAAAATGTGGAAAAAGTCAAGGGATGTGAATCATTTCTGAAGGCATTGTATATGTGACAAAGTGAACATCTGACACTAACCCACAAATATAGAAAATGCACTGTAGGCTACAGTCAGATATTGCAGAACGATCTTTTGACAGACGATGCAGAATTTTTGGGGGGGGACTAATTTAGATATGTTTGTGCTTATTTTTCTGCCAATTTTGTAGGCTTTTTGTTAGTCAACTTGTTAAACACTTGTTAGCTTCTCTTCTGTCATTATATGGTGCCCTAGAAGACTAAATCAACCTTTGCTCACCAGAATAATGTCATAGATGATAGAATGAATGGTTCAATCTAGTTGACATCGGTAAATTTTCTCTGGGATCTCTGGTTGTTTCACAGAGCAAAGACGTTTAGGGACCGGGGACAAAATGCAATAACTCGACGACAAAAAAACGGGAAAATGTTCAAATGACATCAATTTGACTGGTTGTGAAAGCTGTGAAAAACGACCCAACATGTTTCTGGGAAGATTTCAGTTCGGCTTGGATGCATATTTTATGTGGTTGAAATACTATCAGCTTTTATGATGCTGATAAATATAGCACCAATACAGACGGTATCCAACGGTACATTTGCATTCTGTCAAGATGCTGAAAGAAAGAAATAATATTTCTCCACTCCTCTTCTCGAGTGAAAACGTTGCCTACATTTGGCGTATAATTTAACTGCAAGAAATGCGTGAGTTTATATTCAGGCTATATGAGAGGTTACAGACCGACAGTCAGTGTCCAGATTTCAGTTTCCATTTAACCCATCTGAACAGTAGGCTAAAGTTCACTTGACGTGCCATAGGCCTATTTGAAGTCCCCATCTTGTGACGGTCGAATTTGTATAGCGCCTCACAATCACTGCTATCATCTTTTACAACTTCACCAAATCTTTCCCAAAGATTACTCTGACATTGTCCTTTTTCCCTCCTTGGATCGACGTGAACATTTTCTGCCTTTTCCCAAAAGCATTTAGTGATTGGCGTGTAGGCTATTTGGCATACACACAGTTACATGCTGACTGCAACGGGCGCGTGCGTGCGTACGTGTGCGCCATCGCGCGCATGGTGATTTTGTCCATCCACCCCAGACACGATCAGGACACGCAGGTTGGAATATCAAAACAAACGTTGAACCATTAAGTTGGGGACAGGTCAAAACGTATTTAAAACATTCACGGGCATTTAGCTAGCTGACTCGCTGTTGCTAGCTATTTTGTCTTGGGATATAAACACTGGGTTGTTATTTTACCGGATATGTACAAGGTCTTTTTTTTTCATGGATCTTTGTCGAATTTTGACCCATTTTGAGTCACACAAAATCGTGTGTTCTTTACTCCGACAATTAATCCACAGATTCTAGAAATCTCTCCTTGTTCAGTCAAATCACGTCTGTGTGTGTGTGTGTGTACATTAACCAAGCCAAGAGTCATTCATCAAAGTGAGATGGAGAGTGCTGGACAGAATTGCTTGCCTCCCCATGATCTCAATCCCCACTTGAACACCGCAAACTTGCCTCCCCATGACAGATCTAGAACATTGTAAATCTCCCTAAATGTTTTTCTTAGGTCATTTTGGAGGCAACGTCCGTTCGAGGTATTTTACATCAGTAAGTGATTAGATGTATTGAATTGACCAGTACACATGATAGACTTCCCCAAGTCCCTTTCACCCAGTCAGTCAGCAGCCTAAGAGTTGAAAAGAGGGTGAGTGCTGTTGTGGTAAGAGCCTTTTGACACTAACATTGCAATACTCTGTAACAGCCCCGACGCTGATTAGGCATGACTCATGAGAGTTCAGGAAAAGGTAGAACAATGTAGTGTTTAGTAGGAGTAGGTGACGTAGACACAGCATGGGACAGGAGATTGAGGGAAGAAGGGGAGAGAGAGAAGGAGAGGAGGAAGAGGGATGCCAGAGTAAGAAAGCGCCAGGGACTGAACGACAGAGAGGCAGGGAGAAGGGAAGAAAGAGAGCATGAGAGAGGGAAAACCCACCCGCATATCTGCGGGGACTGCGGGTTATGAGTCAACTTGTGTGTGTGTGTGTGTGCGTGCGTGCGTGCCTGCGTGTGTGCATTAACCATGCCAAGAGTCATTCATCAAAGTGGGATGGAGAGTGCTGGCCAGAAATGCTTGCCTCCCCATCTCAATCCCCACTTGAACACAGCAAACTTTCCTCCCCATGACAGATTTTCTTAGGTCATTTTGGAGGCAACGTCCGTTCGAGGTATTTTACATCAGTAAGTGATTAGATGTATTGATTTGACCAGTACACATGATAGACTTCCCCAAGTCCCTTTCATCCAGTCAGTCAGCAGCCTAAGAGTTGAAAAGAGGGTGAGTGCTGTTGTGGTAAGAGCCTTTTGACACTAACATTGCAATACTCTGTAACAGCCCCGACGCTGATTAGGCATGACTCATGAGAGTTCAGGAAAAGGTAGAACAATTTAGTGTTTAGTAGGAGTAGGTGACGTAGACACAGCATGGGACAGGAGATTGGGGGAAGAAGGGGAGAGAGAGAAGGAGAGGAGAAAGAGAGGTGGAAACAGATAGAGAGCCATGGACTGAACGAGAGGCTGGGAGAGGGGAAGAGAGAGGGCATGAGAAAGGGAAAAAGGAGTGAGAGAGAGAGGCTGGAAGAAAGGAGGGAGAGAAAGAGAGGAGGAATGTGACAATAATACAACAGAGGATCAAACTATCAAGAAGGGGGCAGAGGGGAGATGTGGGGGAATCCTCCACCAAATTACCCAAAACTAGACACCCGCATTCTTCAGTAACTAACTTCATGTACGTGCTTCATGCATATAAAACGTGTAAATCCATACTGTACATTTACCTGGCTATCAAAATGCCTATGTGTCAGATGATCTGTGTTAAATCTTACATGTGTACCTGGCTACCTGCCTGATGCCTAGTGTCTGGTTAGGACTGACACAACGATGTCTGTTTGGTTTGAGAGTTAAAATGTAACATTTAGGAGAAGCCAGACCTCTGAATTTCCAAGTAACTGAGGGTGAATGGCCCTCGGGTGTTTGACTGTCTGGGGGCCAAAGTTCATCACTTTTTAGATCAGATAACCTACATTTGATTTGATATTAAAGTTCAACATGCTGATTTAAACAAGGTGACCCATGGACATGGTCTCAGATGGCAAGATAAGAATTCAGCAATGCAGAAATAGTATAATTGTCCTTTCAGAATGAATGAATAAAAAAAGACTATACACTGCTTTTGAAATGGTTAGAGTTACAGAGAAGCATGCCTAGCGAGATCGTTTTGTGTGTGCTGCAGCCTGGTCTCATAGACTAGGCGTAACATAGTAAAAATAAATCTGTGACACTGACATTTGTATGATATGTTATGTTTGGCATGGTTACATAAGACAGATGGTTACTTAAGACAAAAATTAAAGTAAGGTGGTTGGTCAGGGTGGAGGGGTGGGCTCGTAATGTGAACATCTAGGAACCCAATCGTTGCTAGTTTGAATCTCATCATAGACAACTTTAGCATTTTAGACAATTAGCTACTTTGCAACCACTTAGCTTGTTAGCTAACACCTACTCTAACCATAACCCTTTAACCTAACTCCTAAACTTGACACTAACCGTAATCCTAACCACTAACCCTAACCCGTAGCATGGCTAACATTAGACAGCAAGCTAACATTAGCCACCTAGCTGGAATTCGTAACATATACTAAGTTTTGCAAATTCGTAACATATTGTACGTTAAGCAAATTCGTAACATATTGTATGTTTTCAAGTCTTAATGACTTGTCTGACTTGTTTAACTGACTTGTCTAGTTAAATAAAGGTTAAATTAAAAAAATGAAAACGAACTGGGTGATGGACATCCACAAATTAATACCATACAAAACGTGACACATACTAAAATAAGATTGACAGATTTACATACAGAATAATACAAAATGCTCTGAGACCAGGTTGTGTGCTGAATTGCTTTTGACCAACTTTTATGCACGATGCCATTCTGACTCTTTTAGAGAACACTATTTTGCCGCCACAATGCCCAAGACCTGTGGGTGTGTTGTGCACAGGTATGCCACAATACAACTTCCTACAACTCATAGTACAACCATAAACTCTAACTAAAGCGTAGCCTGCAGTGAGTTTATATATATGACAATACAACATGGTTCATTACCTGTTTATATGCATCCAGCAGGAAGCTGTTCCATATGGACCGGAGCCCTGCCGAGGTCAGCATACGCTGCCACTCTCCCCCGCCGCTGCCCGAGCAGCTCAGTAAGGACACTAGGCGCTTCACCAGCACCACCGAGTCGTAGAGCGCGAGGAACAAACAGTTGGAGAAGAAACCGGGCAGGATCTGGAGAGTGACCAGTAGGTCCACGCTGCCAGCGCCCATTTTATTTTAGGTTTCTGTCCCCAGACTAAAGGCGACTCCAGAGGCAGCGCAGCTCTGTCTCGGTTTTAGCTGCTTTCCAAACACATTCCGCGCCGGCTGGTGCTCCTCTGCTGTCCCCTGCTCGCTGTCGAACACTTTCACACACTTGCATAAATATGTCTCTGTCCCCTCTATCGAAGGCGCGCGGTCTTTATTATGATGCTCGCATTTCAACAGAGTGCGATCTGACTTGACTTGGACCGCACAAATGAATTGACACACAGGGATAACGAGAGACAGGAGAGGGCTCAAGGAGCGTATCTGATGGTTGAGAGCTGGGCTCCGCTGGTGCCAAAAGTGCTATAAAGGCTTTTTCTTCGCCCTTTGCAATTGCTTCTGTGCTCCGACGAGAATCCCTCTCTCCGATGTAACAGTCTTTTTTTTTATACCGTAAACCATTCGCCTTGGTGATATAGCTCCAGGCTTATCTTGTGGTAAGATCATGACGTCACGAGGAGGGCTCTCCATCTCTGGTGCGCGCGTCGGGGATAGCACTTCGGGGTAATATAACACATGGAAACGGAGACGGCTGGCCAACCCTACAAGGAACTTTTCCAAAACAATCATACAGAAAATAGTCTCCTTTGGATGTAATTACTTTCCATCCCAAACTTGAACATGCAAAATAAATGGTTTATGTAGTCATCAAATCAAACGTGATAAAGCACATTTCTTAAAACAAAATGCAGTTCAAAGTGGTTAAGTTTATTTATAAAGCACATTTCTTACAAAAAAATTATGCGGTTCAACTGAAAATTAGCTGTAACTAGCAGTGCAGTCAACGTGATTTTTCTTTGTTTTACAGGCAATATATTTCCACACTATGAGGTTGGAATAATACTGAAATGGTGAAAATTATGATAATGCTTTTTTAGTGTATGAGATGTTTGAAAAGACACCTGAAATATCAGTCTCTTTTGGTGGAATGGAGTTTTGCCCTTCTATGGTGACATCACCACGCAGTAAATTAGAAAGAAAGAGACAGAAATAGAGTTCCAAACCTTTCTGCCAATAACAGCACATTTTCAGTTTTCCCTTCCCTACTCAGACTAGATCTCTATGTGAGAGGAGTTGAGCTGTTTGAAATCCCACACATTATATACAGAGTGGTCTTTGCACACTGCTCTGGCTCAACACCCCCCCCCCCCCATAGGATGATAGGATGTAGGCTATTAAACAAGGATCTACTGATGATGTGTAGCTGTGTTAAAAAAACAAATAGCTTTTTCTCTCATCTCTTGACGATCAGATACTTCACTTGTAACTGGCTCTATTGCCTCCCCTTTTACAGTCGATAGACAACTTCAGCACTGTTGCAGATTTAGACTCCTCTTCTTTAACAATAGCCTGTATTTTTGAATCCGCTCCACACTCCAGACAAATGAAGCATGCTCTGTTCCTCGCTCCAGCCCAGATCAGCTCCACTCAGCTCACATCCTCTGACTCAGACCATTCCCAGACAGTCCGAGCAAAATTCTTGCTTGACAAGTTGGTCTTTGCAAAGAAGCTATTTTTGTTTATTTTTGACCATTTTAACTCAAAACAATCACAGTAAAGTACTTAAAGGGGCAATCAGCTGTTGCTACATCCATTTTTCGGACTTATATGTACCCATTGATTCTTGAAGAATATAACCTGTTTGGGCTCAAGGGGCAGTATTGAGTAGCCAGATAAAAGGTGCCCATTTCAAAAAGGCCTCGTACTCAATTCTTGCTTGTACAATATGCATATTAGTATTACTATTGGATAGCAAACACTCTCTAGTTTCTAAAACCGTTTGAATTATATCTGTGGGTGAAACAGAACTGGACTTAGAGCAATTTTCCTATGTGTATGTCAGAATGCAGAATTTTGCTGGCTGTTCTGAGACCTGTGTATTAATTTGCCTGTCCTCTATTGGTTGAGATGCACTGCATACGCCTTCCCCTGGGTGTCAGCGAATAGGGAGACTTGAAATGGAGTTTCTACGTAGTTCCCAAAGGTTATAAATTGCTTGGAACCGAAGTTTTCATCTTTCCACTCTTCGCTCTGACGCAGGGAGGGTCTTGGAATGTCATTTTAGAAGCTCCCGTTTTAGCTCCTAGATATATCCGGCTCTGTTTTTATTCGATATAGGTGTTGAAGACATCGTAATGTTGTTATTTTAAACCGAATTATATCAGTTTATGTCAGTATATTGCGATTTTCGGGTATTTATTTTCGTGACGTTGTAGGAAGTTGGGTACCTCTGGCCCACATGGCTATTGTTTACTGCTAATTGCAACGTTGAAGACGACGTTCTCCAACCTAGCAATGATTCTTTTGGACAAAGGACACCTTTCCCAAGATTCTGATGGGAGTTCATCAAAAAGTAAGAACTATTTATGCTGATAATTCATTGTTCTGTTGGAAAAAGTAAAATGCATAAGCCGCCATTACTTGCAGTGTAGCCTTGCTTTATCGCAGCCTGTATTGCGCAGTAACGTTCATTTTAAAAATGTAATTCAGCGATTGCATTAAGAACTAATTTGTCTTTCAATTGCTGTCCAACCTGTATTTTTTTAGTCAAGTTTATGAATAGTTTTCGATAAGAATAGGTGCCTTTACAAGATGGCGCCGGACAGATTGCTTGACGTTATGGACACTATTCTCATTGTATAAGCACGATTTGTGCCGCTAAATATGCACATTTTCCGAACAAACTCTATATGCATTGTGTAATATGATGTTACAGGACTGTCATCTGAAGAATTCTGAGAAGGTTAGTGAAACAATTAATATATTTTGGTGGTTTATACGTTATCGCTATTTTTGCCTTGAATCAATGCTGTTGTTATGTTTGCTTTTGTGCTAAGCTAAAATAACGCTATATTGTGTTTTTGCTGTAAAACACTTGATAAATCGGAAATATTGTCTAGAATCACAAGATGCCTGTCTTTCAATTGCTGTACACTATGTATTTTTCAGAAATGTTTTATGATGAGTATTTATTTATTTGGCGTTGGTGTCTGTAATTTTTCTGTCTGCTTTCGGTGCAATTTCTGACTGTAGCTGCAATGTAAACTATGATTTATACCTGAAATATGCACATTTTTCTAACAAAGCATATGCTATACAATAAATATGTTATCAGACTGTCATCTGATGAAGTTGTTTCTTGGTTAGTGGCTATTTATATCTTTATTTGGTCGAATTTGTGATAGCTACTGATGGAGTAAAAAAGTGATGGAGTAAAAAAAGTGGTGTCTTTTGCTAACGTGGTTAGCTAATAGATTTACATATTGTGTCTTCCCTGTAAAACATTTTAAAAAATCGGACATGTTGGCTTGATTCACAAGTTGTGTACCTTTCATATGCTGTATTGGACTTGTTAAATATTTAAAAATATATATCTTTTGAATTTCGCGCCTGCACTTTGAGCTGGCTGTTGTCATAAGTGTACCCGGCGTCGGGCTGCAGCCATAAGAAGATAACTTATAAATGCCTCATGAGCTTAGTTCAACTGTCATACCCCAATAGAACTCAACATTTTAAGCTTGTTTAATTCAATATTTGTTAACAAAGAAAATGTAAACAAACACTATATATCTTCAAAACATGGTTAACACTATAAGTTTGATTCACACTCCAACACTCAGACATAATTCACAAATGAAGCATGTGTGTTTAGTGAGTCTGCCGATCAGAAGCAGTAAGGATGACCAGGGATGTTCTCTTGATAAGTGCTTGAATTGGACCATTTTCCTGCCCTGGTAAGCATTCAGAATGTAACGACTACTTTTGGGTGTCAGGAAAAATGTATGGAGTAAAAAGTACATTATTGTCTTTAGGAATGTAATGAAGTAAAAGTAAAAGTTGTCAAAAATATTAATAGTCATGTAAAGTACAGATACCCCCAAAAATGACATAGTACTTTAAAATATTTGTACTTAATTGTTACCAGTGGTGTAAAGTACTTAAGTATCTTTCTGTGATTGCTTTCAATTAAAATGGTCAAAAGAAGCAAAAGAAGTTCTAAGCAAAGAGCAATTTCTCAATCAAGAATTTGACTAGAACTGTCTGGGTGTGGTTTGAGGGGGAGGGGAAAACTGAACTAGCTGTTAATGTCAGAGGTTTGGAACTCTCTTATTGGTCAATTGACTCATTTACTGCCCTTTTTTCAAACAGCTCTTACATTAAAAGGGAATTATCATAATTGTCTCACTTTCAAAGTATTATTCCAACCTTATAGTGTGGGAATGTGTATAAAACACAGGAAGTCACATTTTTGACTGCTCTGGGCCTTTAAGAAAATAAAAACAAACGAATGCTGAGTTTTGCAAACCCCAGTGTTTTTAAGAACCCAAGTAAAGTTACTCTATATTTATATATTCAATAAAATATTGTTTTCCATAGACGGTCTCTGTATTTAACAGCTCATCTCAGCTAGAGTGGACAAAAACGTTAACAAACTTGGATTTGTTTTCTAGGAAAGAGTAAATTACCTCATGGCTGTGGCCTGTCAAAATGAACACCTGTCTCTCCTCCTTCAGCTGACCCAAGTCAACATCTCCTACCCAGCCCAGTGACCCCACTCAGGGAAAAAAGGAGCCTGACGTTAAGATTATTAATTGATAGCTTACATCTTCATTTTGATTGAATGTCATGTATGTAATGTGTTGATAAAAATAAAGGTTACAATCTGATAGAGATGGAGAGATACGGGGTAGTCAGAGAGAAAGAACAATAGAGACCAGGTAAAGGGGGCAGAGAGAGAGAGGTCAAGACAGTGGTAGAGAGAGGGGGCAGAGGGAGAGATAGAAGGGGGGGGATCTCAGTGGGATCTCTAAGAAATGCCTGGGGTGACATTGGTAAACAGGATTGAAGTGATTGTCACTGGACATCTGCCATGTGGGACACCTTTGATGTACTCATTATGTACCCCTCATGATGACTCACTCACTGCTTTAAAGCGTCAATCAGCAGTTGAAACAATAACCAGGCGTACTCCCCACCCCTGTTTTGGTAAAAAGCTGAGGGATAGGGTTGGAGAAATGTAAGCACTCTCAAATTCCTAGACAGCTATGGATTGACCATTCATTATAGTTTTTACCATGTTTTGAGGCTATATTTACATTTAATTTGTTTACAAACATTGGAGTGAAACAAGCTTATATTTTGGGTTCTGATGCGCTTCGGCAGTTGAACTAAGCACATTTTTAAGTTATTTTCTTCAAGACTCAATGGGAACATAGTATATCCTTAATTTATAAGTACAAAAATGGATGTAGCAACTAAGGATTCCAACTTTAACTGGCGTATAACCCTTATAACGTCATGCTATAATTTTAGAAAACTTATAAACACCACAGGCAGGGGAATCCGTAACGGTATCTCGATAATCCATCCTCTCACTCTCATCTCCTTACCGTCATCTGTACTCAGAAACATAAGTCCATCCAAATCTGTGTAAATGAAGGAAACTAGATAGGGGAGGACTTTCCAAAACAGTGATAAACAAATCAAAATGGCCTAAACATTGATAAAACAATTCAAATACAGACCATCATCTCTGTTTTGTCCGGGTTTAAAAGTAGAATATTTGCAGCCATCCACTTTCTTATGTCTGAAACACAGGCTTCCAGCGAGGGCAATTTTGGGGCTTCACCATGTTTCAACGAAATGTACAGCTGTGTGTCATCCGCATAGCAGTGAAAGTTAACATTATGTTTCCCAATGACATCACCAAGAGGTAAAATATATAGTGAAAACAATAGTGGTCCTAAAACGGAACCTTGAGGAACACCGAAATTTACAGTTGATTTGTCAGAGGACAAACCATCCACAGAGACAAACTGATATCTTTCCGACAGATAAGATCGAAACCAGGCCAGAACTTGTCCATGTAGACCAATTTGGGTTTCCAATCTCTCCAAAAGAATGTGGTAATCGATGGTATCAAAAGAAGCACTAAGGTCTAGGAGCACGAGGACAGATGCAGATGCATAATGTCTAGGTAGCGCCTCGGTCTGACGCCATTAAAAGGTCATTTACCACCTTCACAAGTGCAGTCTCCGTGCTATGATGGGGTCTAAAATCAGACTGAAGCGTTTCGTATACATTGTTTGTCTTCTGGAAAGCAGTGAGTTGCTGCGCAACAGCTTTTCAAATTTTTTTTGAGAGGAATGGGAGATTTGATATAGGCTGATAGGTTTTTATATTTTCTAGGTCAAGGTTTGGCTTTTTCAAGAGCCTTTAATACTGCCACTTTTAGTGAGTTTGGTACACATCCGGTGGATAGAGAGTCGTTTATTATGCTCAACATGATTATTTTCATCATTGTGTCAAGAGATAGAGTAATAAAACACTTGTCTGTCTCCCTTGATCCTAGGTCCTGGCAGAGTTGTGCAGACTCAGGACAACTGAGCTTTGGAGGAATACGCAGATTTAAAGAGGAGTCCGTAATTTGCTTTCTAATGATTATGATCTTTTCCTCAAAAAAGTTCATGAATTTATCACTGCTGAAGTGAAAGCCATCCTCTCTTGGGGAATGCTGCTTTTTAGTTAGCTTTGCGACAGTATCAAAAATACATTTTGTATTGTTCTTATTTTCCTCAATTAAGTTGGAAAAATAGGATGATCGAGCAGCACGATACTGCACGGTACTGTCTTTCCAAGCTAGTAGGAAGACTTCCAGTTTGGTATGGCGCCATTTCCGTTCCAATTTTCTGGAAGCTTGCTTCAGAGCTCGGGTATTTTCTGTATATCAGGGAGCTAGTTTCTTATGACAAATGTGTTTTGTTTTTAGGGGTGCGACTGCATCTAGGGTATTGCGCAAGGATAAATTGAGTTCCTCAGTTAGGTGGTTAACTGAATTTTGTCCTCTGACGTCCTTGGGTAGGCGGAGGGAGTCTGGAACGGCATCTGGGAATCTTTGGTTGTCTGAGTATTTATAGCACGACTTTTGATGATCCTTGGTTGGGGTCTGGGCAGATTATTTGTTGCGATTGCAAACGTAATAAAATGGTGGTCCGGTAGTCCAGGATTATGAGCAAAAACATTAAGACCCACAACATTTATTCCACGGGACAAAACTAGGTCCAGAATATGACTGTGGCCGTGAGTAGGTCCGGAGACATGTTGGACAAAACCCACTGAGTCAATGATGGTTCCGAAAGCCTTTTGGAGTGGGTCTGTGGACTTTTCCATGTGAATATTAAAGTCACCAGAAATGTGAATATTATCTGCCATGACTACAAGGTCCCATAGGAATTCAGGGAACTCAGTGAGGAACGCTGTATGTGGCCCAGGAGGCCTGTAAACAGTAGCTATAAAAAGTGATTGAGTCGGCTGCATAGATTTCATGACTAGAAGCTCAAAAGACGAAAACACCGTTTTTTTTTTGTAAAATGAAATTTGCTATCATAAATACACTCGGACCCATATACGAGTTGAATGCAGTGACTGTACAGTAACATGCTATAAATTATGTCAGAGCTCAGGCTATGCGCTTTACAGCGCTGTGTGGGTTTTGACTGACAACCATTCAGAACTTGAGCACCGCACACAACAAGAATTTGCCCTCGTCCCTCCCGCTAATTGGGCAACTTTTGCAAATGTTTTGATGCCTGAGTGAGGGAAATGCTGTAAATTAAATAAATTAAGAGGACTTGATGCGTTTTGAAAGATGAGACATTCAAGATTATAATAAATACCGTTTTGATATCATACAAGCAAGCTAAAAACCCATGTGCATTTTACATTTCCATATCATACAACTCATGTCATATACAGTGTCAATGTTTATGATCAATACATTGGATGTAGAGTTACAAGTTGACATGGGGTAATACCCTGGGTTGTTCTCAACCGAATGAGTGTCACGTTCTGACCTTAGTTCCTT
The DNA here is from genome assembly GCF_029448725.1 of Salvelinus fontinalis. Taxonomy (NCBI): domain Eukaryota; kingdom Metazoa; phylum Chordata; class Actinopteri; order Salmoniformes; family Salmonidae; genus Salvelinus; species Salvelinus fontinalis. The sequence goes on along the minus strand of NC_074679.1, from coordinate 40,673,002 downwards.
TTTCATGTCTTTATTTTAGTGTGGTCAGAGCGTGAGTTGGGGTGGGCATTCTATGTTGTTTTTCTATGTTTTGTTCTGTTGTTCTATTTCTATGTGTTTGGCCTAGTATGGTTCTCAATCAGAGGCAGGTGTCAGTCGTTGTCTCTGATTGGGAGCCATATTTAGGTATCCTGTTTTCCTTTGTGTTTTGGTGGGTGGTTGTTTCCTGTGTCTGTGTTTGCACCATACGGGACTGTTTCGATTTTTGTTTGTTCATTCACGTTGTTATTTTGTATTTTTGTAGTGTTCAGTTTTATATATTAATAACGCCTCACAAACCCGGATCCGGGAGCACCCCCATCACAAAAGCTGACTAGCATTGCCTAGCCTAAAGTTACAGGGATATCATAAAATAAAATGTTCATGAAATCACAAGTCCAAGACACCAAATGAAAGATACAGATCTTGTGATTCAAGCCATCATCTCTGATTTTTTAAATGTTTTACAGGGAAGACACAATATGTAAATCTATTAGCTAACCACGTTAGCAAAAGACACCACTCTCATACTCCACCATTTTCTTACTGCATCAGTAGCTATCACAAATTAGACCAAATAAAGATATAAATAGCCACTAACCAAGAAACAACATCATCAGATGACAGTCTGATAACATATTTTTTGTATAGCATAGGTTTTGTTAGAAAAATTTGCATATTTCAGGTATAAATCATAGTTTACAATTGCAGCCCCCATCACAACTCTCACTAAAATGACTAGAATAACTACAGAGACCATCGTGTATTAGCTAATTACTCATCATAAAACATTTCTTAAAAATACACAGCGTACAGCAGATGAAAGACACAGATCTTGTGAATATAGCCATTAATTCAGATTTTCTAAGTGTTTTACAGCAAACACAATATAGCGTTATCTTAGCTTACTACAATAGTCAGTCACACAGCAGCATTGATTCAAGGCAAAAATAGCAATAACGTTATAAACCACCAAACGCTATTAATTTTTTCACTAACCTTCTCAGAATTCTTCAGATGACAGTCCTGTAACATCAAATTACACAATTCATATAGAGTTGGTTCGAAAATGTGCATATTTAGCCGCGCAATTTGTGGTTACACAACGTGATTAGTGGGCAAAAATCAAGCAATCTGTCCTGCGCCATCTTGGAAAGGCACCTTTTCTTATCGAAAGCTATTCATAAACTTGACTAAAAAAATACAGGTTGGACAGCAATTGAAAGACAAATTAGTTCTTAATGCAATCGCTGAGTTAGATTTTTTAAATTAACGTTATTAGACATACAGTGTGAGTTACAGCCAGACTAGTGCCGCAATAATGGCGGACAAATACGTTTACATTTTTCCACATAAATACGGAATAACATCATAAATAGCTCTTACTTTTGGACGAGCTTCCATCAGAATCTTGGCGAAGTGGTCCTTTGTCCAAAAGAATTTTTGCTTGGTTGTAAAACGTCGTGTTCAAATTCGGAAGTAGCAGCTAACAAGTAGCTATAACAAACAGCATGCCCAACACTTTATACTCAATACTAAGGAAATTCCGAAAATGGCAATATACTCGCATAAACTGATAAAACTCGGTTTAAAATAACTTCGTTATGATGTTTCTAACACCTATAACGAATTAAATTACAGACGGATATATCTAAGGTCGATAACTGAGCGTTCCAAAATGCCATCCTGAGGTCTTGCTTTGCGTAATGGCGAGCGTTGAAAAGATAGGTCCTCTCGCTCCTTGGCCTTTTATAAACTCTGGGAACTACGCAGAAAGTCCATTCCACTTCTCATTGGTTACTGACATCCAGGGGAAGGCGGGTGCAGTTCATGTCGACCCATAGGATACATACAGAGCTTTAAACTGATCTGAGAGCAGAGCCTAGTTTTCAGACCTTCGCAGTTCCTGTCATGGATTTCGCTGCAGAGAGAGTTCTGTTTCACCCACAGACATAATTCTAACAGTTTTAGAAACTAGAGAGTGTTTTCTATCCAATAGTAAGAATACTATGCATATTGTACGAGCAAGAATTGAGTACGAGGCCGTTTAAATTGGATACAAATTTGTGCTATGTCGAAATGGCACCCCCCTAGTGGCAAGAAATGGACACTTACCACGCTGCACATTGGTCCGATATCTCTTACTCCTCGTCAGAAGAAGAGGAAAGTCGTTACAATGAGCTTATATTTGTTTGTCTATTGTGAAGAAAATTTTCCGCAGAACACGCACCTGAATGCAGTCATGACACCTTTCTTTGCGCACCAAAATTACGATCTATTTCTCTGAATTGCCTAGTGAAAGTGTCACGCCCTGACCTTAGAGATCCTGATTTATTCTCTGTTTGGTTAGATCAGGGTGTGACTCGGGTGGGAAATCTATGTTTTCTATTTCTTTGTTGTTTTGCCATGTGTGGTTCCCAATCAGAGGCAGCTGTCTATCGTTGTCTCTGATTGGGGATCATATATAAGTTGTCATTTTCCGTTTGGGTTTTGTTTTCTGTTTAGGTTGTTTCCCTGACAGAACGGTGCGCGTTCGTTTTCTCCGTTTGTCATTTTGTTTGAGTGTTTTTGTGAATATTATATTATGAACACTTTCCACGCTGCGCTTTGGTCTCATTCCGACGACGAACGTTACAGAAAGGCTAACACTGTACCTTTCAAATGTTGCCCACCTGACCCTGACCCATACACCATTCACACATTTAGACTACATGGTAATTTAAAGTTTGCATATTTTAGAGACCCAACACGTAATAACACTTAATGAAGTCCTACAAGGTTGAAGATTGAGGACTCAAGAGAACTTGAATCCTCGGCATTCATTGATACTTTTGTCTCTAATCCATATATTTGACTCAAGGTTATTATTAGATCTGATTTTTAAATCAAACAGTTCAATTGCCATAATAAATAGATATGGTGACAAAGCACAACCTTGTTTTAAGCCTCTTGACAGTTCAAATTTCTCATAGAAGTAACTGTGATTTAAAAAAAATATTTTACATAATCGATTGTTGTACATGACTTTTACACATTTTATGAGAGATTATCCAAAATGTTAAAAAAATCCAGGCACTTCTAGACATACTATATAAAATGCTTTCTCAAAATCTGCTACAAAGATTATACTTGGTTTGCATTCTAATAGTTAAAAATAATTTCTAGGTGTCTAATGTTGTCTCCAATATATCTTCCTTTTATGATTCCTGTCTGATTGTGAGGAGTAATGTCCAGCAGCACCTTTTTAATTGTTCAAGTAATACAATTTGCAAATTTTTTTTGCGTCGCAACATTGAAGGGTGAGTGGCCTCCAATTTTTTTTTAAGAGATTGGGTCTATGTATTGCTCCCTGGATTCAGTAGAAGAGAGATCAATTCCTCTTTTTGTGTGTCCGACAGTTTGCCATTTCTATACGAGTAATTAAAACATGAACATGAAACATGAGTACTGTATTGGATAAAGCAATCAATTAATCACATTTATTTATAAAGCTCTTTTTACATCAGTAGATGTCACAAAGTGCTTGTACAGAAACCCAGCCTAAAATACCAAAGAGCAAACAATGCAGATGTAGAAGCACGGTGGCTAGAAAAAACTCCCTAGAAAGGCAGGAACCTAGGAAAAAACCTAGAGAGGAACCAAGCTCTGAGGGATGGCCAGTCCTGTTCTGGAGATCATAAGAGTACATGGCCATTAAGGTCAGATCATTCTTCAAGATGTTCAAATGTTAATAGATGACCAGCAGGGTCAAATAATAATCACAGTGGTTGAAGAGGGTGCAACAGTTCAGCACCTCAGGAGTAAAAGTCAGTTGGCTTTTCATAGCCGAGCATTCAGAGGTCGAGACAGCAGGTGCGGGGGGGGGGGGGGGGAGAGGGTCGAAACAGCAGGTCCGGTATAAGGTAGCAGGTCCGGTGAACAGGTCAGGGTTCCAAAGCTGCAGGCAATACAACAGAAACTGCACATCTGCTGAACAGGACAGGGTTCCATAGCCAGTTAGAACAGCAGAAACTGGATCAGCAGCATGACCAAGTGAACTGGGGATGGGGACAGCCAGGAGTCGTGAGGCCAGGTAGTCCTGAGGCATGGTCCTAGGACTCAGGTCCTCTGGGAGGGGAGAGAGAGAGAGCGAGAGAGATCAAAGAGTAAGAGGGAGCATACTTATTAAGACACCAGATAAGAGAGGAGAAATACACCAGATAGGACAGACTGACCCTAGCCCCCTCGGCACATAGACTATTGCAGCATAGATAATGGGGACTGAGACAGGGGGATCCGAAGACATTGTGGCCCTGTCCGATGATATCCCCGGACAGGGCCAACCAGGCAGGATATAACCCTACCTACTTTGTCAAAGCAGCCCACGAAGATCTCCCCCACCACATAAGCCCGTTGGGTGCAGGACTGGACAGGAAGATAACGTCAATGACTGAACCCACTCAAGTTGAGTATAGCGGGGTAAAAGTCTGGCAAGACATGATGCACTACTCTATAGGGTCAGAGGCAGATAATCCAAGTGGAGAGAGGGCAGCCGGCCAGGCAAAGACAGCAAGGGTGGTTCGTCACTGCAGTGCCTTACCATTCACCTTCGCAACCCTCAATCATAGAACCTACTGAATAGATGAGTCTTCAGTAAAGACTTAAAAGTTGAGACCGAATTTACGTCTCTCACATGGATCGGCAGACCATTCCATAAAAATTTAGTTCTATAGGAAAAAGCCCTGCCTCCATCTTCTTGCATAGAAATTCTAGGAACAATAAGCAGGCCTGTGTCTTGTGACCATAGTGTACGTGTAGGTAGGTATAGCAAGATCAAATCGGAGAGATAGGTGGGAGCAGGTCTATGTAATGCTTTGTAGGTTAGCAATAGAAACTTAAAATTAGCCCAGCCTGAACAGGAGGGTCCAGAGTAACGCCAAGGTCCTGTATTTGAGACGACTGTGCAACCATTGATATGAATTGTCAGATCAAACGGCAGATCTGAGGTTCTTGAGACCTAGAACTAGCATCTCTGTTTTGTCCTAGTTTAAAGTAAAACATTTGCCACCATCTATTTCCTTATGTCTGAAACACAGGCTTCCATGGTAGGCAATTGTGTGGGTTCATCATGTTTCAGTGAAAGGTGCAGCTGTGTTCCATCTGAATAGCAGTGAAAGTAGACATTGTGTTTCCGAATGACATCACCAAGTGATTTTTATAGTGAAAATGGAACTTTGAGGAACACTGAAACTTACCATTGATTTGTCAGAGGACAAAGCATCCACAGAGATGAACTGATATCTTTCCGACAAATAAGATCTAAACCAGGCAAGAACTTGTCCGCGTAGCCTAATTTGGTTTTCCAATCTCTCCAAAAGAATGTGGTGATCGATGGTGTCAAAAGCGGCACTAAGGACTAGGAGCACAAGGACAGACCCAGAGCCTTGGTCTGATGCCATTAAAAAGGTAATTTACCACCTTCACGAGTGTAGTCTCAGTACTATGATGGGGTCTAAAACCAGAGTGGAGAGTTTGGTTAATATTATTTGTCTTCAGGAAGGCAGTGAGTTGCTGGGCAACAGCTTTCAAAATATTTTGAGAGGAATGGGAGATTTGATATAGGCCTATAGTTTTTTGGTGATCTTTCAGTAGTTCATAAAATGTTTGATATATCTCTATTGGAATACCATCGAGGCCAGGCTTTTCCCCGTCTGAACAATTTTTTTTGTATCACAGATACAGAGGCAAGAAAAAGTATGTGAACCCTTTGGAAATACCTGGATTTCTGCATAAATTGGTCATAACATTTGATCTGATCTTCATCTAGGTCACAACAGACAGTCTGCTTAAACTAGTAACACAAACAATTATACGTTTTCATGTCTTTATTAAACACACCGTGTAAACATTCACAGTGCAGGGTGGGGAAAGTATGTGAACCCTTGGATTTAATAACTGGATGACCCTCCTTTGGCATCAATAACCTCAACCAAACAATTTCTATAGTTGCGGATCAGACCTGCACAACAGCCAGGGGGAATGTTGGACCATTCCTCTTTACAAAACTGTTTCAGTTCAGCAATATTCTTTGGATGTCTGGTGTGAACTGCTCTCTTGAGGTCATGCCACAGCATCTCAATCGGGTTGAGGTCAGGACTCTGACTGAGCCACTCCAGAAGGCGTATTTTCTTCTGTTGAAGCCATTCTGTCGTTGATTTACTTCTGTGTTTTGGGTCGTTGTGCTGTTACATCACCCAACTTCTGTTGAGCTTCTATTGGCGAACAGATAGCCTTACATTCTCCTGCAAAATGTCTTGATAAACTTGGGAATTCATTTATCCATTGATGATAGCAAGCTGTCCAAGCCCTGAGGCAGCAAAGCAGCCCCAAACCATGATGTTGCCTCCACCATTCTTTACAGTTGGGATGAGGTTTTGATGTTGGTGTGCTGTGCCTTTTTTTCTCCACACATAGTGTTGTGTGTTCCTTCCAAATAACTCAACTGTAGTTTCATCTGTCTACAGAATATTTTGCCAGTAGTGCTGTGAAACATCCAGGTGCACTTTTGCAAACTTCAGATGTGCAGCATGGTTTTTTTTGGACAGCAGTGGCTTCTTCCATGGTGTCCTCCCATGAACACCATTCTTGTTTAGTGTTTTATGTATCGTAGACTCGTCAACAGGGATGTTACTATGTTCCAGAGCTTTCTGTAAGTCTTTAGCTGACACTCTAGGATTCTTCTTAACCTGTTTGGGCTGCAGGGGTAGTATTGAGTAGCCAGATAAAAGGTGCCCATTTCAAACGGCCTCGTACTCAATTCTTGCTCGTACAATATGCATATTATTATTACTATTGGATAGAAAACACTCTAGTTTCTAAAACTGTTTGAATTATATCTGTGAGTAAAACAGAACTCATTTGGCACAAACTTCCTGACCAGGAAGTGGAAAGTCTGAAATCGAGGCTCTGTTCTAGTTCCTGCCTATAAATGGGCATGATACGTATTAGTATACATGCACTTCATACACCTTCCCCTGGATGTCAAGAGGCGGTGAGAGAAGACATTGAGTGTTTATCTTGGTCTGAAGTGGAATACAAGCTCTTTGTATGACGTGTCACCCATTTCCTGTTTTCAGGAAGGCGCGAGAAGGAACCTGGATTTTCCTTCTGATAAGCTGCCGATATGGACGACTAATATCTCCGGCTTTGATTTTATTTGATACATGTGACCATATCATCGTAAAGTATGTTTTTTCAATATAGTTTAATCAGATTATTGACATTTTTTCGGGAGTTTTGCCGTGTTCCGTTCTCTTCCGTTTGTTGACATGGAGAGATTCGTGCCACTTGGCTAGTGTGCTTGCTAAATCGAGAGGGAAAGAGGCCGTTCTAAATCCAAACAACGATTGTTCTTGACAAAGGACCCCTTGTCCAACATTCTGATGAAAGATCAGCAAAAGTAGGAAACATTTTATGATGCTATTTCATATATCTGTCGTACATGTGAACTAGTCGTCGGCGCCCAGCTTTTGGGTACTCTATCTATACCCAACGCTGTATGTCGTAATGAAGTTATTTTTAGAATTCTAACATGGCGATTTCATTAAGAACTAATGGATCTATCATTTCCTATACAACATGTATTTTTTAGTTATGTTTATGAATAGCTATTTGGTCAGAATATGTGTGTCATAAAAATATCCGGACGTTGTGGGAAAAAGTAGCTACGATAGCACAATGTATAATCACTGATTTCGCTCTAAATATGCACATTTTCGAAC